>NW_019393246.1:0-3112 GCF_000648675.2 Cimex lectularius
CCTTTGATCATATAGCTGGGATCGGACTTTACGTGATTGACACTGGTCCAAGGCAACAAGTGAAGACATCGAAATGTCATGTTTATTGAGAGATGCCAAATTAGATCTTTCCCTGTTGAGAAAAAAATAATAAAACAGAATAACAATTAATACAAACTACCATTGACTAATCATACAGAATTATATTAATTATATGCTGAGAAACAAAAAAACGGACACTTTTTTTCTTAATAAATACTTGCAATCATTATAATTTTTATTTTTTGTTGTTCACTGGATATTTTCTGAAGAAAAATATAATATATAGCTAAACAAAAATAAATAAATCTATTTAATTTTATAACTTTTTTTTGTGAGGCGTGCTGAATGTCTGTTTGGCAGCCAGACAGTAATGTCAAGTTTGCCAATCATTCATGGTATAGTATGTGTAAAACAAAGAATTGTGGTGTTCGTTTCGGTGGTGATGGGAATATCAGTCAAATCTTTGCCAACGTTTCGATTTAAATCAAATCTTTATCAAGGCATCCACTTGATCTCTAAGTGTTCACTTTTTTATTTATGTTTTATTTATTTATCAATTGGCAAATGTCCCATGTTATTGTTCTTATTGCAACCAGTGAAGTAGAACAATAACATGGGACATTGCCAATTGATATATAAATAAATAAAACAAATAAAAAATAGAACACTTAGAGATCAAGCGGATGCCTTGATAAAGATTTGAATTAAATCGAAACGTCGGCAAAGATTCAAAGTCGTTTTCTTTCCAAAATAACCATTGACCGATATTCCCATCACCACCGATACGAACACCACAATTATATTCAACGGTCATCACGTTACATTAAAACAAAGAAGTTCACCAAAAATTGAAAACGGGGTGGCAGGCAAAATGTAGAGAAAACTCCAGGGTGAAAGCCAAAGTTAAGAAATGGGAAGAGGAGACTACAAAACTCCATCTGAGGAGAAAGATCCCTTTTTTCAAATTGTAGTTTGGTCTTCTACCATCATTCTAGTATGTCTTATCCTAGCCAACTTATCCAACTGGAAATGATCAAGCTACGGTTCACCGTACAGACATCACCACAATTTCATTATCCTGTTAAAAATATTTATAACACTTTTTTTAATGAGGCTATTCATACTACAAGGAACTATGAACTATTGAACCATGAACCCTAGGAGTGCTGGGTTTTTAAAAAAGCCCATTCGTAAGAAGGTCAGGCTTGAATGCAAGTAAGTAATGAAGCCATGACAATCGCCTAAACTGTGTCATTGTGGATCAATCTAGTTCAGCAAAGATCTACCAGGTAACCAGAAAATTTTGTGCGGTTTTTCATTAATCAACATTTCTATTTAAAGAGGATTAAGTGTTTACATAGTAATACCAAGATGATAAGCAAAATTCTTAAAAAAAAGTTGTTTGAACAGTTTACTGTAATTCAAAAACCTAATAGGTGCATACTTATTGTATGAATTTAAGCTCAGTAGTGGGCGGCTGAGGCAGCTCGTAAAATTCATACTGAATTCGGTGATGTAACAATAACGAATTATAGATTTTGAAGCCAAAGAATATATATTAGATAGCCATAGAAAATATTTTATAACTTACCATAAAATGTTCAACGCTTTTTATTAACTGACATTATATTATCCTCTTGGTGATTTAAACACCTAATCCTCTTAAGTAAATAGAAAGGTTGATTAACGGTATCAAAACTATTAAAACTGCACGTACTTTTACCTACATGTTAATCACAGCATAAAACTAAACACTACAGAGTGTGGACGAGCTTCTTTTCTGGTTAACATCACCTCTTCTACAAGTAAAACAGCAAATATGAAGATGATTAGAAGCCCAAACAAAACCTTTCTGGAAGCTACTGCAAAAAGGTCCNAATAATGAAATTGTATAACTGAGTATGTGTGCCCATACTGGAGTCTCATATGCAGGAGCAGGACTAATATTGCCAGGCTGCAGGTTGTGGAGAACAAGTTTCTGAAACTTGTGATAAATTCTACTCGATGTACACAAAACTGCACACTGCAACAAACATTGGTGGTAATGGAATACATCAGAGATATTTTAAGCAAGCATCTTCCCATTCTGCTGCCAAATAGGTCACTATAGTTTGGGCGACAGGTTCTTACATCGAGAATTTGCCGGCTTCGTTCCTAGGAGACGGGCGGGGTTACTTAGTGTAATATTAAATTAAAAATGGACGCCATGCTGTTTAATATGACACAAAAACAGCGAACCGTAAAGAAAAATAAAAGAAAAGGAATCAAAGAAAATTCAATTAAATAAAAATTAACTAAGTAAAAGAACGCAACATTTACTTAAGAAAACGATTAAAAAACAAAAAAAAACATATTTTTTCCAAAGAAACTAAAATAATGAACATAACGAACTTACACACTAAATGGACCTTAATTATCTTATAATCTAAGTAAACATTTGTTACAAGCTAAACTTTCCTGGGAACTAGTGTCCCTCTATACTTCTTGTTTCTGACGACTGGAAATCCCCCCTTCCAGGAGAATGGGGAGCACCTTCTCTAAAGTTGGGTGGGTCTGCTGTCGCCTTCGTCGATGAAGGAATTGATAATTTTCTAATGACCCGGCCAGGCTGTAGGGATCTCCGACTCAACGCATACTTGCATGTTAGACAAGTAATATTTTATTGTTTTCAAATCATCGAATCAGTAATTTACATCTTTCAAAATTACAGGTGAGAATAATTACTCTTGGAAAAAAAAGATCTTTAATATCAATGGAGTGGCACGATTGACTAAAGAATATAAAGGGGACTATCACGATTCGCAAAAACACTGTAAAAATCATTTAGTGATAGATTAAAATTTATCTAACAATTTATTATATTACTAAATGATTTGCCAGCATTTTGGTGAATTTGCTTTCAAACCATGATAACTAAATAATTTTTGTTAAAACTCAAATTTCTGTTTTCATTGAATTTGATTTACATTAAAATAAGTATATTGTAATTAATATAACAATAAATATATAAACATAGTTTGAAATAAACAATAAAATGAGTGTTCATTATTTTTTCGTCTTTCAATATATATTAGTGAGTTTTCAAAAATAA
>NW_019393247.1:0-3158 GCF_000648675.2 Cimex lectularius
ATGTAGCTACAACGTTCTAAACTTTTTAGCACTTTCTGGTGCTTGCATGAAATGGCAATGAGTAGCATTGAATTTTTTTTGTAATATTTATTTCATCATTTAAAAAATATCACAATAGTGACAAGAAAATGTCAACTATAGCATTCTGAACAACATTAATGCTATTTTACACGAGCTGAATTAGCTATTAAATGCTTGATATAAGTACGAAATGACAATTCTTACGTCATGATTGCTTTTCTGTATGCGTTGCCTTTTCATACTAAATAAATAAACAAAATGAATTTAGACATAGTAAGCATTTATTGTATAACATTTTCATAATAGCCAATGCACATTTAATATTGCTCAGATACAGTTCAAATCCAATATTAGCGGTCCTTATTCGATAACTGGGGCAAAGTAAAGAATGAATAATTGTTGATAAGGGATTGCAATAGGTAAACAGTTTCGGAGCGAAACACAATTTACATACACAAATAATAACATAAGACCCTGTTTTCCAGCAATATGCATGTTGTTATGATTGTACTACTAACATTGGAGTATAATGGATTTTGAACGTACAGAATGATTTTAAGAAATAAGCGATGTATTATCATTTACCCCTACATTTTCTAATTAGACGTACCTGGATTTAAATTTTAATTTCATGCTTCCTAGCGTAAAAATGACTAATCGAAATTATACAACCATTCGTTGTCATGTATTGCGATCTTTTTAGGATGAAAAAAATCAAATCCTGACAACGAACGCTTGGTTAAATTTGGTAAGTGGGTAACGAGGTGATAAACTATATTACTTTGTACAGTTGCCTGCTTGCCGCCTGTATGTATTTTCGTATCCCATTACAAACATATATATTCGGTTATTAAACACAAACATTCATTTTTAACACAAATGTGATAACTTTTTTGTAAATAATTGATATTGAGACATTTCCTAATTTTTCATATGAGTAAAATGACTTTTTAACAATTTTTAGAGCTTTAAATAAATAATAGTTAAATGACATTAATAAATAAAATATAAAACAGAATGTGTATGATAATTTCGATGAGTTATAAAGCTTCAAAGCTTTAAAGCTTTCGTAACCCGAGTAAAGGTTCTGTTTTATTTTTATTTTATAGCGTAATTAGCTTCGGAATGAACGAAACCTATTAAATAAATTAAATGTCTTATAAATAAAAAGTGCAATACATGTACATAAATAGATATAAACTACTTACCCAAAAACGTAAAACTAGGAAACAATAACAGTATAAATTTCCTGGATTTCATAATTACAAAAAATTAACAACAAACTACAAATTATCCAGTACAGAAAACCAATAGGTGATACATAGATTAAAGAGAAATGCGAAAACGAACTAAAAATTATAATCACAATAAAGGATACAAGACAATAAAAAAAACGCACATACAAAAACAGACATTTACTACATTTACAAATATGGAATATGGGGATGGAAACTTACAAACTAATGCAATGAAAGAAAACTAAGAGTAAACATTGGCAAATCCCACCACTTGACAAAAATAGCAAATACGCAAAAACATGCGAATGTACAGACAAGCACAATGAACTGATCGGTAAAAGAAACGATGAACGTAGTCCGAATATAATGCAAACGAATCATATTTGGTCACCACCTTTCGTCCTACCAATCCTCGCCGGTTTTGTTACAGCAAAAATTAACTTTGCTATATCGAGTGCTTATTTCGTATAGACATTTTTTTTTCAAATTTAAAAAATAACGATTGTTGTTTAAGGCGATGATTACTCGAGTTACACGTACCATCGAGTCCCACCGAGATTTTTCATCCCTTTTTGTATTGTGTTAAAATCCATCTTAAATGTTTTTACCTATTAAATTTACTAATTTCGTGGTACGCTTGACCAATTAATATATTACAATTAATTAAGGTTTTTAGTTGATCGAGTGGATCGAGGTCACGATAGCTCAAGTGGCGGCGTATCTAGCCGAAGATCGTGGGTTCGAATCCCGCTCGTGCCATTTACTTTTTTATCTCAACTAAAAACCTTAATTAATTGTTTTTTACCTATTGTTGTCTTAGAGCAAGACGCATTTTTAGCAATTTTGTTAAAAGGTACCGAGTAATCTCGTGAATTTAGTGATAGAAGCTTTAAATTGGCGCCAAAAAAGTCAGTGTTGCCAATAAACGGACAAAAACTGAAGGAACAACACTCAACACACGGATTTCCTGCTAACATGAAACAAAATTGCTAAATTTGACATTGTCCGAAGGTTAAATTATAAATTGGATATAAAAAAATTGATGTTTGGCAAATATAACAAACGGTACAAAACGCAGCGGTGGGGTGAGCAGCCATGTTAGAGATAAAAGATTCCAAGTTGGGGGACTTTAGATTACCACCAAAAAAAAAAAAAATCAGTGAGCCAATACACGGAATGAAATATTGAAAGAAACCCAATGCACCCGCCTTAAACTCATGAGATTAACTAAGCTTTAGCAAATTTGATACNAAATATATAATAATCTGTTTAGGTAAAACGTTAAATTGTGGCCTCCAAAATAAAATATTTTCAAAATTTGTGTGGTATTTAGTGACCGTTAATTAATGATTATTTGTACTCCAAATAATGTTAGCTAAATATATTATGCTTTGCCTACAATTTGAGTTTTTTAATAGAGAGTTCGAATGTTTTGTCATTTTCTCAATATCACCGGCCCACTGTGCTACGTACTAAAAGGACGAAAAATGAACCTGTTCTAGGACTTAGGAGATATTATATCCTTCATAACAATATAAAAAAGAAACGTCATAACGATGGAATAATAATAAAAAATCAAAGCTTATTGGACGAAATGACTTGAATTTACAAAAATCACACGGACCGAAAACTGAAAGGATGTAAAATGCCGAAACTCGTCTGACTGACCGACCAAAAAAGCATCCCAAAACCGATCAGTAGCATCTAGATTACAGTTTTATCACCCCGCAGACAACACAAAAAATCTCACTACTTAAATATAAATTTACATTTCTGGCATCAAATCGTACGAAATATTACAAAGAGAAAAACTTTTGCGATAGCGCCACTATTTATATTGTTTATTATATGTAGCTACAACGTTCTAAACTTTTTAGCACTTTCTGGTGCTTGCATGAA
>NW_019393248.1:0-3088 GCF_000648675.2 Cimex lectularius
GAACTTGTAGCTTGTTCATCTGCAATGAAGCAGGTCTTCCTAGGTTCACTGGTTTGGTATGCCTAGTCAATAGGTCTGAGTAATTCTAGTAATGGTGTTTGTGGTGACACACGCATTTACAGCCGAATGTCCAAAATAAGATGTGATTCAGGAGATGATAAGAAATTGTGTAAATCTTAATAGTGAAAAGCTGAAAATCGACTATTTCTTGGATAGGCCAATTGAAATTGAACAGCCGTTTTTCGTCATTGTCCTTCTAGCCTTAACGTGCGACCATGCTTTAATGATATTTTACATTAGTACTGTTCCAACCACGCAATTTGTCGAGTTGGGGCGTCTCCCCTTTGCTGTAGGCTGTAAAAGTTACGGCCTCGATAAACATTAACGTCCCTTGACTGGGCAACATTTATGCACGAATGCCTTTTAGGATAGTTAATACGCAATATTGGGCAAGGGCTCACCTTGACTTGGGACTCCGTCATGCCGAGGGCGTAGGCGAGCTTCGCTCTTTCAGGTCCGGCGAGGTATTTCGTTTGTTCGAAAGTCTTTTCGAGGGCGAAGATCTGCTGGCCGGAAAACGTCGGCCGCGTGTGCTTCTTCTTTCCTTCTTTGTCGCTTCCGCTCGAACTCACTGAAAAATAAAATAAATAAATAAAATTCAATCTCGTGCACAATTTTTCAAAAGTATAACTTGTATAGAGACAATTTTGTTTCATTTTAGCCTGGATACTGTTTTGTACTTGATTTTCAATGGCGATTCTTTCCGATGAAACAAATCTACGACACGTGGGCAACGCGGGAGGACCTTGTGTTCGTAATGTTTGGGGTTTTGCACGTTCAATTCGTTTCCATTAAAATCGGAACAACGGACCAGATTGGAACATTAAGCTTATTTTCCATCCGATATCGTGACCACAATACGACACCCGTATTCCAATTATCGGTTAATATTTGGTCGTAAGGATTGTTTAGAATTCAACTTAATTAATTGAATTTTACATTTATCTCCAGGGATAATCAATTAATGATTCTTGGGTTCTAAGTTATTCCAAGGCCCAAAATTGCCCATAATATATTCATATGACAATGAAAATAGAAGTTTCAGGATAGAATTATCAAAACTTCCAAATTGTAAATTTTTCATACAATTTTTGCTTAATCCTTTAAAAAAAATACAGAAATATTTGACCAAACCAGAATTGGCAAACCATAAACAACATACCAATAAAAACGCCACAGATATTTAACCGAGACACTCATCATTCCTCCTACTCGTTCCTCCAAAAAGGAAGAACTATAGCAATAACGCACAGAGAACTGAATGATGTTCCATCTGAAGATGAAAAAATGTTAATGGAATACATCTAAAGCAGCTAACGTAATGACTTTTAAATGAAAGACACCTCAACTATGCTACCCAAAACGTAACTCTGCGTACTACTCGAACCATCAAAATGGACGAACTCAAGCAGCAAAGCGCAGAGTGAGAAGTTCATCTGATGAAAAAATACTGAAGGAATATATCTAAAGTAACCAACTTATTGACTTTTAAATAAAAGACACATCAAATATACAACCCAGAAAGTAACACTTCCTACTACTTGAACCGTCAAAAAGGACGAACTGAAGCAGCAAAGCATAGAGTGAGAAGTTCATTTGATGAAAAAATACTGAGTGAATACATCTAAAGCAACCAACTTATTGACTTTTAAATAAAAGACACCTCAAATATGCAACCCACAACGTAACTCTGCGTACTACTTGAACCATCAAAAGGACGAACTCTAGCAACAACGCACAGAGAACTTAATGATGTTCCAGCTGACGACGAAAAAGTACTAATGGAATACATCTAAAGCAACTAACTTAATGACTTTTAAATAAAAGACACCTCAAATATACAACCCAGAACTTAACTCTTCCTACTACTTGAACCATCAAAAAGGACGAACGCAAGCAACAACGCACAGAGTCAGAGGTTCATCTGATGAAAAAATACTGAATGAATACATCTAAAGCAACCAACTAATTGGCTTTTAAATAAAAGACACCTCAAGTATACAACTCAGAACTTAACTGAGCTTTCTAGCCTACTTGAGCTTTCAAAAAGGACAAAATCAAGGAACAGGCTCCACAGAGGAAGAAACCCATCTGCTAGAAACATACGGTAAGTACAACTAACATAACTTCTTAAATTACTTTTAAATAACGTCGTCGCCGATATTTAATCCAGACTCTAAATCAAGCAATAAAGGACGAACTTTGAACAGTGAAAGCACCTGTCCGAGACAAACGGCGAGAATTGGCAGACCGATAAAATAATTTACCAACTGACATTTAATTTAATGACTACAAATTATATTATTATTTATTGCATTGTATTGATAAGTGGTAATAACGCGCCAGGTAGGTTGTAAGATCATAAAGAACAAAAGGTATGGAATCGATTTTCGAAATCCAGCTGAGACAGAAAAAGGTACTACCAAAAATATTATTTACAAAATTCCAAGTAGTCCAGAATTGCTGAAAACTAATATACAAGGGGCGTTGATCGGTGATTAAAAACTATTTATTTATTCGTCACAACGATTCTGAATCGTTTCGTCATAATCAACAGTACCATACTTTTACATTTCTGTCAAAAATCCTGGATAAATAACAATTTCAAAGGAGGGTTGAGCGTTGGTCAAACTCATAAACGAAATTGTTTTCAGTCATTTAATATGCAAATAATCATAAGACATGTCACATTAAAAAAAAAGGTTAGCCACATTAAGTTTCAATAGCTAAGTTGGTGTCCGATATCTCAAGTGGTAGAGCAGCGGCGTATTTAGCTGAAGGTTCGGGAGTTCGAATCCCGCTCGTGGCACTAGCTTTATCATTTCGATCAAAACCTTACATACAGATTAATTAATTGAAAGAAGTTGTCTGGTCAATCGGACCACGAAATCTAGTGGATTTAGTAAGTTTCAATGTTTTTTTTTTCTTTTGGCCAACCTTCATGACCAACGGTTAAACCGGGTTTAGTATTTCTTAGCGCCTTGATTTCATTTCAGATCTTTGGCGTAACTTAAAATATAAGTATCGA
>NW_019393249.1:0-3064 GCF_000648675.2 Cimex lectularius
ACAAATGAGTAATCCTGTAAACGTAAACAGAATATTTTATATAGATTTTTTTTAATGAAAACTTAAAATCCTGCATTATTTTCCGGACAACCCAATACTTAAACTGAAGGGGAAAAAATTAATTTTTAAGAAATTATTTTTTTTGCCTTGAGGCAACGTTGGGCAAGAAAGGGTTAAAAGAGAGATGAGCGGCCGGCTTTTTACTGGCCTTTCTAAGAAAATAAGTACCTACCACTCTACACATAAAAAAAATCTTTTCCTCAACCATGGTGGCACATAAAATTTTCAAATAGCCCGTATTAAATCCACAGTTGGATAAAGATTTATTTTCCTTGAGTCTTTTTTGCCGTTTCAGACCGATCTGTCCCTCCCTACACATAAAGGATATTTTCCCTCGATATTTCTTTTTATACACATTATTATTTTGCTCCCCTTGATCCGTTGTTACAACATCCGTAAACATGCGGGGACACGGTCGAAGGAGATAAAAAGGTGCACAGATATTCTCAGACAGCCAAGTACCTCTGAAGGCTTTTAGATTGCTCCTTCAACTCAAAAGTGGTTCTGGAAATGCTTAACTATTCTCCAGTTCTTGAGAAAAGGAAATTAGCAAGACAAGTGGATTGAAGGCAAAAGTCTGACAAACTAGCAAAAGCCGCAGCAACCCTCATACCATTTGGAGCAGAATGGAAATTGGCAAGCATGTTAAAACTGGACTAAAAAGAAATAAGAAAGAAATGAAATACTGAATGAACTCAGAAGATGTAAAACAATCAAAGAAGTTTCTTAACAAGCTCAACCAGGTAAATAAAATTCTACCTCTCTCTAAGCCAGGAATTAAGGAAAATAATAGCCCTTTATAGTGGCCATTGTTCACCTTAAAAATCAGTAAAAATGAGACAGAAACTTGCTCACGCAACTGCAAAGCGTCAGCTCAGCAAGGTTCAACCATTTGGTAAATACGTTTCCATCTTTACCCAGCTGAGTTGAATCAGACTGAAGATCTTTAACGTCCGGACTCACCGTCTAGGGGGGGGGGGGGGCTCGCAAACCGATGAAACTATCGGAGTATTCCAGGAAAATTTTACATGCACGGACTGATCACATTCCCTGGTAAACGAAGTGGTGCAATGCTAGCAAGGTCTAGAAGTTCTGCAAAAGGCAGTTTTGTGGCTTCCAGCAAAAGCTTTCAGAAGCTCCTCTGGAGAGATAAAGAAGGCGGTCTATCCGGCCCCGACCAGTACCGCCCAGCTAAGGTTTAGCTAAGTTACTCCCAAACCATGGCCATCACTGGTCCAACCTCAGTTAGGGGTTTCCTGAACACAGGTTGCCTCTGTCGTATGCTGTTATGTGTAAATAATTGAATCATTTGTTGTCCAAAGTTGCTTCAAAGCAATGCCAACATTAGCCATTTGTTTAAGATTAGGAGGAAAATAGGACTTTAGATCGGGCGCGGTGTTGTTCCTGCTCTCTTTCTGCCCGTGTATTGGCAACACAACATTTTTTTGGCTCTAATCTGAACTCACGGGATTTCCCGCCAACATTTAAATAACATTGCTAGAGATCGTATTACTATAAGACAATATTAGGCCATAAAAGTTATATTGCTGGTTCGTTGATCTAATTGCATAGTTGATAGCCTCACAAGATTAACCTGTTCGAATTAAGTGACGATGGAGAACTCAATATTAAGCCATCGGCACTCTCCCACTACACATTCACTCTAATAAATATATTCAGTCTCGCACAGAAACAAAAGGCGAGAAATTTATAAAGTACTGAATACAGTAAAACAGTCCTGTTCCCACTAAAAATCAAAACATAGGATTTAAATAATCGTTACCGTCCTTTACAAACCAAGATAAAGATAGTTTTTTAAACTATTGATCCATGTTTGCACGATTATAGGTTGGATTATCGTCAAAGAAGTTTAAGTCGAGATCCGACGTTTAGTTTTAATTAAAACATTCTAATTAATCCTTCTAAGTCGGTATGAAACAATTTCGGAAGGGGGAAACGTGTCAAACAGCCCGGAGAACGGAGCCGTCAAAATTTCTGCGTGATGCCAATTAAAGCTGGAGTCTCATTAGCAACTTTAAATTCTACAAATTAGCGAACTTGACTTGTTATTCCCCCACCCAGCCATTCATAGAGCAAATTTCCGTCTCATTCCGTCTAATATAAGCCAAATGTTAACAAAACAAAGTGATCTTTTTTCAACAGGCCGATCGATTGCGATCAGTTTTTTTCCAAGGCTTATTATTTATTACAGGATTATTATTTTATATGAAATATTTTCAAACTTGTTTTTCAAGTTTCATAACGTTTTTGCTAACGTAACCGCTAGAGGTAATCCTATACAACAGCTAATCTACCGAAATGCAAATTATAGATTTTCCCATGCGAGTATCTTCTTATACTGCTTTGTGTCCCTCTATTACAGAAAGAAGCCGTTCCGCGATTCCACCATCCACCAAAATCGTATATTGTTCTTTCTCTGCCGTAACCCGTGAATATATGTATTACATTTTTTATGATCAGGAACGCTCTCTCCTCAGCTACTATGTTCGTATAACTCCAAAAATCTAAATGACGTTGAAGATGCCTGTATACGGTAATCTCATTAAACCTGATATCAAGTAATTACAGCTCTGCAATAATGGCTATAAGCAAAGGTTCAAATACACCCGAAAGAGATAATGTTCATATGTCTGATTCTAGGTCCGCATCTCCTAAACATTAACTTCTGGGATAAAAACTTATCTCAGCGGCCTTGAACTAGCTAAAACCTTTGGAACTGTACATTGGGTACATTAACCGTGGGACAGGCTGCAGTGGCCCCTGTCCTAGGGCCCATCAGATCGGGATGGTCCAAATGAAATAGTGTATTTTTCGAAGAGAAGGCCATGGAATGTACAATTTGCCGGTTACCGATATGTCGAAGGCCAAGAACATATACACCATAAAACATTCAAACAGAATTCCATGGAAGGTATTGGGTTGTCCGGAAAATAATGCAGGATTTTGGTATTAAACAAAAAAAAAGAAACTAGTTACTTTAAAG
>NW_019393250.1:0-3022 GCF_000648675.2 Cimex lectularius
TGGCCTCCTTCTCCACCGTAGACAGCAGAAGCGACAGCCATGCAGGCAGCAAGAACAACGAATAATTTCATTTTTTCTTCAAGTTTGGATTGTCAGAACCAAATCAAGACTGATTTTCATGTGAACGAAGTGGCTTATATAGAAGCCTTTCCCTACCCTCCTGAATTAATTATATTATTGCATGACCGCATAGTTGACGCCTGTTGATTCCGTTATTACATATTCTTTTTGTCTTAGGCTGATTTACTAACTCTATATTAATTTGGAAAAAAATGAATAATTGAAACATTCCTAATAGGTTATTAATGATTATAGCTTTAAAGCGTTGTTCATTTTCTTCTAGTCATGATTTACTGATCTGTCCTACAAGAAGCAGCAAAGTAGTTTCTAAAACTCTCTGTAGTATCTGATACGTAAGTTTTTCGTGAGCAAATAAAATAAGACTAAATTTGCCTATAAATCCCAATACCTTACCAAGCGATCAAGAGTACTCATATCAAACCTATACAATCCAGCATCCCACAAGGAAACATTCTTCGTCCAATCCTTTTGATTGACATTCCATTACATTCAAATATATTACGTAGCTATTACGACTATCTAGCCTATACAATGCGGCGTCGCACAAGGGAGCATTCTTAGCCCCATCGTGTTGATTGACTTTGTTATCCATTCAACTGTATAACCTAGCGGCCACGAGTACTCATATCAGACCCATGCAATCCACCAACCCACAAGGGTGCATTGCTAGTCCAATTCTGTGGTTAACTTTCCTGTACATGTCCAACACTTCCAAGCGACCACGAGTACTCATATCCGATCTATACCACCGGCGTTTCATACGGTAGCGTTCTTAGTCCCATACTTTTTCCTTTCCTGTACATCTCAATACATTACCAAGTGACAACGAGTACTCATATCCGACCTATACCACCGGCGTTTCACACGGGAGCATTCTTAGTCCCATACTTTTTCCTTTCCTGTACATCTCAATATATTACCAAGTGACCACGAGTACTCATATTAGACCTGTACAATACCACAAGGGAACATTCTTATCGCATACTGTTGATTGACTTTGTTATACAACCCACTATTTAACCTAGCGGCCATGAGTGCTCATATCAGACCTATACCATTCGCCGTCGCACAAGGCCCATATTCTTTCAATTCTTAGCCCCATCCTGTTGATTGACGTTCCATTCCATCCAAATATATTACCTAGGTATCACGAGTATCAAGCCTACACAATTCGGCGGCGCACAAGGGAGCATTCGTAGTCCCATCGTCCCATCGTGTTGATTGACTTTGTTATACATCCCACTATATAACCTAGCGGCCACGAGTACTCATAACAGACCTATACAACGCACCATCCCACAAGGGAGCATTCTTAGTCCAATCCTATGATTGACTTTCCTGTACATGTCAATACACTACCAAGTGACCACGAGTACTCATATTAGACCTGTACAATCCAGCATCCCACAAGGGAACATTCTTATCCCATCGTGTTGATTGACTTTGTTATACATCCCACTATATAACCTAGCGGCCAAGAGTACTCATAACAGACCTATACAATGCACCATCCCACAAGGGAGCATTCTTAGTCCAATCCTATGATTGACTTTCCTGTACATCTCAATACACTACCAAGCGACCACGAGTACTCAAATCAGACCTATACCATCCGGCGCCTCACAAGAGAGTATTTCTAGTCCCATCCTGTTGATTGGCTTTCCTACAAATCTCAGGACATTACCAAGTTACCCCAATACCTATACAATCTGGTGTCTCTGAAGGTTCTTTATGAAATTTATAATTATTCAGTAATCGTGAGATGCGGTCTGGTGTGATGTTGGTTTCAGAAAAACATTTTCTTTATCGTGCCAACGTTTCGATCTTTATTGAGATCATCTTCAGGGCTCAAAGTGTTTGTCTTTTGTGTAATTGTGCCATTCTTGCGTGTCGTGTTGAGAGTGCCAATCACTTGGGCGAACTCTAGCTTCCAAGTGTATCAAAGACTAGTATAAAAGGAGAGGACATGTAAGGAAATCACGGAAGGTTTCAACATAAAATCGACATGATTTTTGTTATATAACTTATTTTGACTAGTTTAAACAGAAAATCAGTAATAATGATATTCGTCAGAACTGGAAAACAATCTTTACTGAGGTCATGAAATATGCCCAAAGGCATCCAACATTCGACGCAAGCCGGCTATAAGGACTACGGCATCCTGTTTGTCTATTGAAAAGGACCAATCCGTTCGGACTTGATACTTAGACGGTAGCTAACTACAGTCTAAGTATCAAGATATTAAAGGCTAACCTTTAATAAACTAATAAAGACATTGGTGGGTGGAACCTAAATTTAACTAGTTTTGTATATATATTGACAAGGTTCAGGTCGTACTTTTTTAAACTGATAGCAAATAGAACTGGGTTTAGGGTTTTCTTTAGGTTTTTGATTAACGAAAGAGAATAAATTTTTCATGTTTCAAGTTAAGATCGTCATGATTTTTATTGCACGACTTATTTTGATACGGCCGGTTTATACAGAAATAAGTAATGATGATATTCCTCGTAACTTGAAAATAATCTTTACTAAGGTGACGTTATATGCCCAAAGGCATCCAAAATTCGACGCAAGCCAGGATAAGGTCAACGCCATTCTGTGTGACTATTGAAAAGGACCAATCCCTACAGACTTAATACTTAGACTGTAGTTAGCTAACTACAGTCTAAGTATCGACTTATTAAAGGCTAACCTTTAATAATCTAATAAGGACATTAGTGGGTGGAACCTAAATTTAACTAGTTTTGTATATATATTGACAAGGTTCAGGTTGTACTTTTTCAAACTGATAAGAAATAGAATTGGGTTTGGTGTGTTCATTTGGTATTCGATTACAGAAAGAGATTAAATTTTGATATATCACATCGTTTTATTGCTGCCAGTTTACACAGGAAAATCACTGATGATGGTACAGAGGGTAGTGGTGGACGGCGTGTCCGAC
>NW_019393251.1:0-3237 GCF_000648675.2 Cimex lectularius
TTTTTTAATCTAAAATTTTCTAGCATTGTATAAATTCATTTTTTTAATCTAAAATTAATCTAATTTTAAAATTCAAACGACCTTTATAAATCCCAGGCTCTGAAGATGATCTCAATAAAGATCGAAACGTTTGCTCGATAAAGAAAATGTTTTTCTGAAACCTACCGCATCTCACTATCTCCGAATAATCATTGACTAACGGTCACTCAACACCATACATTAGAAAATTACCCTATTCATTTTATGTAATGCCCATCATTTTCTTTACCTTGTTGCAAATTTACATTGATAATGTAAACGACAACGTAAATATGTATGTTTCCTTTGAAATGCTGCTACATTCCTTGAGCCCTAATCCGTAAACGGGCCGGTAACTTGTCCCGTCGTGACTTGTTGTCAAGCGTCCGAGAGAAACTAGCGTAACTACAATCAATATATCGTTATTGGTCAAAAGACATATTATTAGACTGAACAACGAGTTCAAAAAATAAGCCGCTTCTATCTAAGATGGAAACTACTTATTAACTTTCCAAACTGTGATGCAATCCTATTTACAACGAGGCGCGTATATAAACACAAAATAGCAAAATCTCACTGGCACTCTTGACACGACACGCAAGAATGGCACAACTACATAGAAGACAAACACTTTGAGTGAGTAGAAATACTTTGATTGATTTATAAAAAATATATTTTGCATTGTATACATTCACTTTTCCATATCCAAAATATAATTGTTATATGTAAACAATGTTTGTAAATCCCAGGCCCTGAAGATGATCTCAATAAAGATCGAAACGTTGGCACTATAAATAAAACGTTTTTCTGAAACCTACATCACACCAGTCCGCATCTCACGATTTCGGAATAATTTCTTTTCAGTATTAATTTTAAGTCTATGCTTTACCTTGATTTTGGAAACAGGTCAATTGAAATGCTCAAAGCGGCTATGTTATAAAACCACATCTTTTATATTATCTGTTGATTAGATACGTGAGAAACTGTAGAACCACAGCTTTGTTTATACAGTTTAAGAAAAATTGTAAAATTAACTATTCCAGTTACTTGACGGAGCTGACGTTTTCGGCAGCCGGTGAAATTGGTGGAATATCTTTGACAAAAGGCTTTGTAAATAGTGGTTTTCTGCTCCGTCTCATATAAGGCTTGTAGTTTTCCCTTTGTAGCTTATCGATATCGGCGAAACAGACTCGACAGTTCGTAAATAAGACCATACAATTGGTAGTGTTTCAGGCCGTGATGTCAGGACGATCGCGGTTTTAATTGGGGAAATAAAGACGGGGCCCCTCTTCGACCGGAAATCAACCGAGTCAATCCTTTTATCAAGTGATAATATTTTGTCGCGACATTAAATTTCGACTCTTCCAATCGAACAGTAGGCCGATCCGTCTGTCTTGTCCACCCTCCCGCACGGCTGGCTCTTAATGGGTGAATGTTGAATTATTTTTCCTATCTCCGTTCGGAATCGAATCGTTCACTTCATATTTTTTTCTTACCGTATTGTCACTAATTTAGCGTATTTTAATTTTTTCTGCTGAAAGCGTACAAAATACAGGTAAATTCTGGACTGGTACGATGTACATACTTTTAATAGAATTGATCGAATATACAGCGATTATTTTTATATCTGCTTTAGTCCCCATTGTTTGACTTGGGTTTTAAGTGTCAGATGTATCGACTACTTTTGTATTCACAAATAATCTGGATCACAGTATAGTCTAGATGACAAAGCAAATTCAATTTGTAGACATATTTAATATTGTTTTGCTCTGAAGCTGAACTTAAAATAAATCGAATGCTTGGCAATAACAATTGAATTTACTTAGTCATCAAGACCATACCGTGATCCAGATTATTCGTGATTGTTCATATAAATAATAACAAATATTTAAGCGATCATAAATTATTACCCTGGAACTACGGGAAAATGCTTGTTTTTTATTTCAATTATTAAAATTTACTGTCTATATCAGAGATACCCTGGTTATTTATATGTGTATAAATAGATATGTTGTTATTTTAGTTTACTTATATAGTTTTTATCTCTCTCTTTTGTTTATTCTTTAAGAAGAAATGTGTTCCGTGTTTATTAAAAATTTATAGTCCGAATCCGGCAGACGGTTGATAACCATTGCCGTTATGTGCTTTTTGGTTATGTACAATTTTTTCTTTTACTCTCTTTTGTTTATCAAATAAAGTACTTTTACATTCAATCATTCATAAATTATTGCAAAAAGAGAAAATTTGACGAAATTTCACAAATTCCTCTTGTGGCGGCGAGGGGAACAGTTATGACGATCATTTTGAGTCGCGCAATGGCGTTTAACGTGATCAGACGTGTTTTGTTTCGCTCTACAAAAGTTTCTCTTTTCGATGGTTTATCCTACGAAAATTGATCTGAAACTTCCCCAGTGGGTAGCGGACCTTATCAATAGTGTGTTGAGGAAATAGTGTGTAAAAATTCTAGTGTTACTAACTTAAAAAAACAATTTAAATATTGTAACAAACGTAAAGAAATTGAAAATTGCACCAGAAGTAGGCCAGTTACACAGCATAAGGACTGCCTTGTCAGCAGAAAAAGGTAGGGAAACGCTTATTATTAGAACGTCTCGGAAAATTCCGAGCGTTCAAAATCTTTCTCTTGCTTCCCCTACCCTACTCGTCTCTGCTCTCTATCCTGACCGGTTAGGAAAGGATCGAAAAGATGGGAAAGACAGAACAAATAAATGCTCTTCAATTGCAACTCGCACAAGAGCGCAAATGTAATGTGGAATTACAAAACATGATCCAAACAATGAAGGCCTATATTAAGTCCCTAACTGGAAAGGAACAAAAATGAACACCGAGCCAGACTGAAAAAAATTTCACACTACCGACTTCTGATGAAGAAGAAGAAATAGTAGCCAAAGAAACGGCATGGCTCGTTCAAAAGAATAAAAAAAGAAAATTCATGTCTTCTCCTGAAAAATGTGAGATCAAAACTTCAAGTAATACTTTTGATTTAGTCAAAAAATCAGTTGAGAACAGATCAGACAAAACACAAGCAAACGTGCAAAGGCCACCACCCCTAGTACTAAGCAATGTGACTGATATGAAGCCAATATATGAAGCTCTTCAAGGTCAAAAAATTAACTTTAAAGCTAAACTCATGAACAATGACCAAATAAAAATTAACGTTGACAACGAAACTGAGTATAGGAGACTTACAGAACTCATGAA
>NW_019393252.1:0-2985 GCF_000648675.2 Cimex lectularius
CTGAATTTGCAGGAGGAAAGTGGATTTTTTTCACTTGAAAATTGATATCACTCTGGATTGTATCTAAATTCAACGTTAATAAAAACCACGGGAAAGAGTAAGTCCTCTTCTTTCAACCTACGTCAACAATGTTAGATTTTATGTCTTTATAAGTATCAAAAATAGTTATACACTAAAAAAAAACCTCAAGCATTTTATTTTATTTCTCCTGTTGTAATTTATTTACTAAGGCGACGTTTATGCCATTATGTGTAGGATAAAGATTTAAATAGGTACAAAGTTTTTGGTAGTAGATTCCAGTAGAGAGTAGTTTCCAAATTATTGCCGTTTTTCCTCTTTTTAAAAGAAGTCAGAGGCTTTGACGGGCAAACAATTTAAGAAAAAAATATTTTTTGGTTTTCCTAAAAATTTGTATTCACGGGTTATTTTGGGTAATGAAAACGAATATCAATTTTTTTATCTTTCTTTCCGATTGTTAAATTTTTATATTTTTTGGGTTCCTTTTCAGGAACTAGACAACCATGAAAGAAAATAAGGTTGACGGTTCTTTTCTATTGCTGAAAAGAAACCCAAAGAATATCACTTTTGTTTCTTGCTCTTCTTTTTTGTTCTAAACAAATAATTTAACATATTTTGCAAAACCGCGATAATCACGAATCTGCGGGAGTGCTATCTATTGAAAGTTAAAACACAATGCATAATTATTTTGTGGCCAAGCGAATAGTAGTTTACATTCAATAAATATAATTTTAATTTGGTACACCAGTAAATAGACATCAGCACTTTCAAAATAATGAGAAATTATTTTGTATTTTACGCTAATTTAAATAGTAAAATAATAAAAGTAACGTGGAGTCATCATTGAGCACTGTGTATTTTATTATAAAAGTTTCATTGTTGTTAATATTTCGTTATCGGATCAAAAGACTTCTGAAAACTAGACTGAATTTAGCTAATCTATCACATTTCCGTTCCAATTCCTCGTGAAAAATTTGGCTTCTATGATATAAAACTATAAAACAAATGGACAAGTGCCTTAACAATAAAAACCATAAGAGGTACAAAGTTATCAAAGTTATCTTCTTTTTTTACGAGAATATTTCAATTACAAGAGAATATGAACCCTCGGGGTGACGGTTTTTGAAAAAAAGCCTATTTGTAGGTATGGGATCCAGCGACCCTGCATTCAAACCCGATAAACAATAATTACAAATGGGCTTTTTACAAAACACCCCAAGGGTTCATATGATTTAATAGTCGAAGTACCTTCTTAAAAAATCAAATAAAAAATAAAGTTATCGATAGGGTTTTAGATTTCGAAAAAAATGATGAAGTTGTGGGGTGCAAAAACGAATATCGAATTTGTTTCTTGATACATAACCGAATAATCATAACCTTTTTTTTCGTCGTTCGGTCACTACATCAAAATATTACATTTGATAGCACGGGTATCATAGATATTGAAATATAATATAATTTATGACCATCAATGCCGTTGAGCTGTATAATAGCATAAGAAGAACCACGTCATTTATGACAGGAAGGGCTTCAGGATCAAGTCCCCGCGTTTGACTACTCTTAATAGAGCATTAACCAGTTTTAAAATTTCTGTAGTTGCAGCCTTCAGCATTAAAGTGCATAATCGCTCTGTTTAAAAAAATTTTATAAAAAACTGTTTCTAATTAACAATTTTTGTGAAAAATGGTGCCAATTAATATAACCTCGGTAGTTCGTTCAGTTTTATCAGACACGCTTTGACACGTCCCCAGAAGAGGGTTTTTGTAATTTTTCCAAGCTCTGCTTATAATACTGACCAACCACTGAAGATTGCAAAATTCTGAAATGCGTCTGACGACCAAGCAAGTGGGGATAGACAGACCACAAAATTTCATGTAATTTGGCTAGTACTATCAAACATACTTTTGCCTTTGTGACATGTTGGCACATCCTGTATTGTACAGTGGTGGGTTTGTAGTATTTCCTCACCCTACTCATCACCCAGACCAACTACTGAAGATGGCAAAATGCTGTAACACATCTAGCAAACTGACCAAGCAAAAATACAAATGGCTGCTCGATTCCTTTAGCCTTTGTTTCGACAGATATCCAGTGGATTTGAGTGATGGTGTAATTTAATAAAAATGTATGTGAGAAGTGAAAGATTAATAGTTTTTGTAAATCAATTTTCAATAAGAAACAAAAATAGTAAACATAAATATTCATTTATCGCACTGTCATCGAACTTATCTGAAAAAAGCATACAATTATTTGTGAAATAGAGTGTTAATCTGAATTACTTTACACTCTGAGAAAAAGCGGGAGAACACATAATTGGGTGAAAACCTTTCTTTGCAGTTTAACGGAGATCGACAAAATAGGGGAACCAGCATAATTGGAGATGACCAATGAAAGGCTTATTGGATTTTCTTTTGAACGACGTCCATTTCAAGGCTTTCCTCTTAGGGCGGCACAAAGTTCGAGCGGACTCCATCGCTTCACTGAATCGAACAAATGCTTGAATTTATTTTACACCACCTGCAAAAGATTACTTCCCAGACTGGTGTTTTTGGCGTGGAAACATGTTCCGATATGAACAAAACCAATTTGTAGCCCGTTCTTCAAGATTGTACCGAGCGGATTTGATGATTTGGTAAATCTGAAAAAAAATAACAACTATGCCTGGCATTTATGACCAAATAAACTGAACGACGTTTCTTCATTGGCGCAACTTGACAAATAATAAATTCTTGAATTTATTCGGTTGAAAGCTATTCGCAGGTAGAACCGCGATTATTCTCAAATAAGGGTTCCCAATCTACAATAATACTCCACTATGAAGATCGATTTTACAATAATTACAAGTGGAAATGCATGGGTTAATAAATAAAAATTTTAAAGATATTGTTAAAAAACGCCTATCTATTTTTGAATTTTACAATTTATATAATTGTACAGTTTTTCGCTATAAGGCATACACGGAAACTA
>NW_019393253.1:0-4151 GCF_000648675.2 Cimex lectularius
TAAATCCCAGTCTCTGAAGATGATCTCAATAAAGATCGAAACGTTGGCACGATAAAGAAAATGTTTTTCTGAAACCTACATCACACCAGACCGCATCTCACGATCTGTGAATAAACATCTTACAACATTTTTCCTGCTTTTTGGCCATATTATGAATTGTTTCTTCACGAAAGAAAAAAAGAGACATTTTGGACCTATACTGCTTGCGAACCAATTGGATCATAAGTTAATTGTTTCAGTACCTCTTCTGAAAAATTAGCACGTTGGACTTACTCCACTTGTGAACTGAGCAGACTACAAGTGACGTAGTACTTAAGGATTGAACGGAAAACGGCTGTACTAATTCACACAGTTTTGACAAAACAAAAACATCGGAAAATTTCATGGCAACTAACCTTAAACGCCCACGTGCTTTATACCATCGATAACGGTTGCACAATAAGGACTTGTACTAATTAAACAAAAATAATGATCTGTAAGTCTAATAAAATGACATAAACAATGGTTCTCGTTGTTTGATAAGACACTTATTGGCATTAAAAATTTTAAAAAATTACATAGGACTTAGAACCTTTGGTTTATTAAGATTGACCGTTAAGTTTCTGTTCACACAGACACACACCATCGGCCTTGATGAGTACCCGTACGTTAGTACCCACATGGAGCCATTCCGAGACAAAAACCGAATCACCATGTTTACTTTTGTATAAGGTAAATTCGGTGAAGATCCCTAGACTAAATAGTTTCCAAAGTTAATTATATTAATATTGTCATAATCCGTAGTAATTCAATCAAAATTTCTAAATCGTTTTTATCTAGATCCTAGGTAATAGTACATTGTCTCCTCTAAACATTTAGCATAAACCAAACGGATCAAAAGTTAAGTACATATATCATTGTTTGTACTGACGAATTAGTATTTTGGACTTATTCATGAACAACGTCGAAAAAGTAATTAGTTAGAACTGTGTGGTGATTAGTGATCGTTAGTCGATGATTATTCGAAAATCGTGAGGTGCGGTCTGGTGTGATGTAGGTTTCAGAAAACATTTTCTTTATAGTGCCAACGTTTCGACCTTTATTGAGATCATCTTCAGGGCTCAAAGTGTTTGTTTTCTGCGTAATGGTGCCATTCTTGCGGACTCTCAACACGACATGCAAGAATGGCCCTGAAGATGATCTCAATAAAGATCGAAACGTTGGCACGATAAAGAAAATGTTTTTCTGAAAACTACATCACACCAGACCGCATCTCACGATTTCCGAATAATTATTACATCATGTTCTAACATTGCCTTTTCGGAATAATTTTCACGTTTGAACCACACTTGTGGACGAAATGGCCACAAGTTAATTACGTATTTCATAGTTTCTTCTGACCAATTAGCATTTTGGACTTACAAAAATTGTGAACCGAGTGAACCAAAATTTATTTCCATATTTCATTGTGTCTTCTGATGGGTTAGCACGTTGGAATTATTTTGCTAGTGGACCAAATAGACCCACTACAATTTTTTTTTCAAAATTAGCATTTTCGACCACCACGAACATAGTACCATGTGCAGAAAAAGGCAGTTTATTCATTCTTGTAGTAAATAATAATAAATTCTTTTCAATTAATTACAGTTTTGGTTGAGAAAAAATTTATTTGGTCAAGCGAACCACGAAAACTAGTGAATTTAATAAGTTTAATTGCAGTATACCATCACTAAAGCTCTCCGTGGACATTTCATTTGTCGCCGAGAATCAAATAGATTACACGACATTTGAAAAATGGCAAAAAGGAGGGAAAATTCAAAAGGTGAGGTTGAGATGGGAAGTTAGTGTCCGAGCGGATCGAAGTCACGATAGCTCCAGTGTTAGAGCAGCGGCGTATTTAGGCGAAGGTCATAGGTTCGAATCCCGCTTGTGACACTGACTTTTTTATCTCAACCAAAACCTTAATTAATTGAGTTAATTATTTCATTGTCCACTAATACTTTTATCACATAGGAACCAAATGGAACAAAAGTTAATTTTTTCCACTACCTTTTCTGAAAAATTTTAGATTCACGCCACTATTGAACAAAAAAATCTAATTATTACATTGCTGAGAAAATATCACATTAACTCAAATTAGCATTTTTGACCTACAACACTTGTGAACCAAGTGAATCAGAAATTATTTCATTGCTTCTTCTGAATGACGTACAAGTGAATTATAAAAATTTCGTAGCAAAAGTAACTAGTACATTGTCTGTTTTGACAAATTAGATTTTTCATTTAGTAAACTAGTGAACAAAGATGACCAATAAGGTAATTACTGAATTGATTTATCTAACTATTTTGAATTGTGCAATTTCGTGAAACATTTTTATGTTTTAGTTGTAAATGTTGTAAAACTGTAAAATAGCAGCATCTGGTTGCATTTTATGAGCTAATTACTGTCATCGTTGTGTTCGACAATCGATTTATTGTGGACTGTTATCTGCCAACTTTTCTGTCAGCTCTCTTATCGCGGATAAAATTGATTTTACTCTATGCCCTCGTAAAACCGTGAAACGATCAACTATTATCGGTCACACCAGCGATGAAAAGACCACTAAACTGCAAATAATTTGTCGGTAGAGATGAAAACCGTCCGTTATTTAGGCCCATAACCGCAATCTTGCATTTACAGTAATGAATAAACAGATTGGTGCGTTTATAATTAACATTCAAATTAATTAAGTTCAGCTCGCATGCTAGTCGCCAAATGTATGACGCAAACAAGCATTTGACGAGTTATAAACCGGAGAATTCAAGACCGTCAAATTTATAGTTTATCAGATTTCTTGTGTATAAATTTTTTATTGAAATATTCACTTCACGTATGAAGCATGACTGTCCCAGTCTTAAATTTATCGTTACTATTTTTCTGTTAGAATTGAGAAAAGGTTGGACAAAGTAAAATATTTTCTATGCATACAGGAGGGCTTAACGTCAAACCACCGGGGTCGCGGACGAGAGTTCAAACGAAATTACAATACTTTCTCTCTATTATTCAAAATTAAAATTCCATGAGCTGGGTCGAGATTCGAACCTAGGATCGTTAGCGATGCAAATACGCTTATTTGCGCCCTAACTATTCCCACTGTTAGTGGGAAGAAGATATTCTGACTAAAAACAGTAAAAATCAATCTTTAAAAATATTTTATGTTTTGAAATATTTATTTTCTGAACAAGCAGGCAAATGTGTCTAGATACGAAATTTAAATGTACTCAGTGTACGTTCACATTGAGAAAACAGTCCTGCCCTCAATTGAACATCAGTGATAAAAATTTCTAGCCAAACACTTAAGCCGGGAACACACCCGATTCTACGCCATGCAACGCCNCGTGTGCTTGCGTCGGGCAGATGTGCACACCCTACCAAAAAGTGGCAAGGCGTCGGGTAGCACGGCTAGCCCGGCTTAAAGCGGGGAAAACACTTACTCGATGCAACGCTATGCGACGCTACCCGACGCCTTGTCACGTTTTGGTAGGATCTATGCGAAGTCAAGCGCACGTCAGGTTCAGTCACACAGCGTGTATCACAAATACGTATTACAATCGCAACGTCTCTTTTGTTCTTAATGCATTATTTTGAGCAAAACCATGTAATAAATTGTTAGATAAATTTCATGAGCACAACCATGTAATAAATTGTTTGATAAATTTCATGAGCACAACCATGTAATAAATTGTTAGATAAATTTTATGAGCAAAACCATGTAATAAATTGTTAGATAAATTTCATGAGCACAACCATGTAATAAATTATTTGTTAAACTTAATTGTTTTAAATAAATATTCAGAAATCGTGAGATGCGGTCTAGTGTGATGTAGGTTTCAGAAAAACATCCTTTCCTTCCCCACCCCTTCAAAATCCAGCATATATAAACACAAAACCGCAATATCTCACTAGCACTCTCTACACGACACGCAAGAATGGCACAATTATACAGAAGACAAACACTTTGAGTAAGGAGAAATACTTTGATTGAATATAAAAAATATATTTTGCATTGTATAAATTCACTTTTTTCCACATCCTACATGTATTTGTTAAATGTAAACAATGTTTGTAAATCCCAGGCCCTGAAGATGATCTCAATAAAGATCGAAACGTTGGCACGATAAAGAAAATGTTT
>NW_019393254.1:0-2986 GCF_000648675.2 Cimex lectularius
GGATCTTGGTGTACTTTTTGATCAAAAGTTCAAGTTTAAAGAACATATTTCTTCAATAAAAAATAGATCTATGAAGATGCTAGGTTTCATCATTGGAACACCTATGAATTTAAAAATCCTTTATATTTTGTCTATCTTTATAAAGCTTTTGTACAACCCATACTAGAATATGCTACACCTGTTTGGAACCCATTCTATCTAAATTATCAAAAAATTCTTCAATCTGTACAAAACAAATTTTTAAAAAAACTTTCCTACAAACTCAATCTTCCTCCGAATTCTGCCTACTCTGGAATCCGCTCTGAATTTAAACTTTTCGAACTGCCACTAAGAAGGGATTACTTTGATATTGTTTTTGTATTTAAATTATTAAACAATCTCATTGAGTCCTTATCTCCTCTCTCAACTACAGCTACATGTCCCTTCGTACTCTCTTAAAACCTATAAATTATTTTATATTGAATTCCAAACCTCTAACTACATGCTCTCTTCTCCTCTACACAGAATGATGATCGAGAGTAACAACATCTGCAATAGCATTGAATTCTTCAATAGTTCTACGCAATCTGTGAAAAACCTTATCCTACAACCTTAGTTGAATGCTTTTATATTTCATACTGTACAAAATTATTATAATTTATTTCATTTACTGGTTCAACTAACTCTCGTACTCTAGTCTTATTATATATTTACAAAGAGCATTATTTTCATTAAATATGTACCTAATTATTGTAGTTTCAATTGTCTTTCAGCTTTATTTTGTTTCCTCTGCCTTATTTGGTTAGTAATTATGTCTTTCATTTTTGTTGTCCAGTTTTTACTCTTTAATTGTATTTTTATATTTACCATTTATATTATTACCATGTATATACATCCTTATTCTTTTTATATATATTATTTGTATTTTTACATATATTATTTATATTTTTTCTTATTGTAAAATGTCTTTTTTATAATGGATTTCGATCCGTAAATAAATAAATAAACGGAAAACAATTCGCACTGCACAGGACATGGTGTGGCTTGCCCATGAATCTGAAAGATGTTGGAAACTCCACTATTTTTCGTGGTCCACTTGACCAATTAATATCATTCAATTAATTAAGGTGAGTAGCGGCGTATCAAGCCAAAGGTCGTGAGTTCGAATCCCGCTCGTGACACTGACTTTTTTATCTCAACTAAAAACCTTAATTAAATGAATGATGTTGGAAACATTGAGGCAGCAGAAGTTTGAATGGATACCTGAAGCAGATAAATGCATTTGATAGCCTTACATGTGCAGTTTTTTTAACCATCTAGAATGAATGTATTTATTAGCATGAGTTTTTGCATTAACCCCCACATGTTAATATTCACCATCCAATTTATTAGTGAAGCTACATAATTGCTTAAACCTAGCTGTCTGATTTAGTTTTTGGTGTATCAATAAACTTTTGTTAAATTAGAGAAAGAAAGTACCAATAATATTTTAATTTTCAACTTATGCTTGAATTGTAAATTCTTTCCTCAAAAATACTGTCTAAAGACCTGGACAAAAATAATTGTATTAAAAATTTCATTGGATTTGTTTTAGGATGTCCCAGTGTAGTTTTAAAGTGAAAAACGTATTAAAATTACTCCCCAAAGTAAGAACGAAAAAAAAAAAATTGTTTCTATTTCCTTTATAGTTGTCTGGTTTTATCAGTAACGTTAACTATACCTTTAATCCTATCCAATAAGAGACAAATATACAGGAACGACATGTTGCAAGTCTTTTTTTAGGGCTCACTCTCTTAACATACATTTAATGGGCAATAATTTTATTGTTGCATACAAGTGGAGTGCATTAATCTATAGAGCATGTTCAGATTTTTCATTTGAACAAACCACTCTAATTTTCCCCCCTATTTGGTGTAAAATTTGGATGACTTGGATGTTAAAGTTAAATGAACGCAAAGTTGAAACATAGAAAAGAAATTTTATTTAAAATAAGAGATACAAAGTACGGTTTTAACAACACAGTAATGTTCTGGGCGGGGATTCTAGTGGGAGGTTTTTTAAATTTATTTATGTTTTAACAATTTGTCAATAAGTTATAAATTACAACTGATGCAATGCAGCGGATTCTGATCATTATTATTGTAACTCCTTCTCCGAAAGATGAAGGCTGTCTTCAGCATTCTATTGGAAGCGTGGGATCCAAGTGTTGAGAACTGCTGGCTGTTGTTTACCATGTAATATTCTGTATTGCAAAACTATGCAAGAAATGAGGTTGATATGAATAGCACAATGCGCTTTACCGATTTACCATAATATCTCAGGATGTTTTGGTATTAGTGATAAGTGATTTTTTTTTTTTTTTTCAATTAATTCATTAAATTCTGCAGGAGATATTATGCTTGAATAAATTACATTTGTTTTCGGCTATCAGTTACACAAGATTGACAGTGATGTAAATAGTGTTATGTATTGTCAATGTCAATTTAATTCTACCCTGTTGGATGTGTTTTCAAAATAAATAATTTTGTAAGTTAATATTACTTTCTCAGATTATGCCGATATCTTTATTAAATTTGTTGATTAATTTCTTAGTTAATGATAACTGGTTTCCAACGTTATGTTCTAAGTGATATTCATTAGTGTGAAATGTGTTTATTATGCTGGCTTATCTTTGTCTCTGTTGTCTATATTTTCAGTAAAGAAGAGATTGCAGTTCCCGTGCCATTAATTAAACACCTTTTAAATTGTGAATTGTTATTTTGTTCTTTCAAGTGAATGTGGCTCAATCAGTGGAAACTGCCTTGCACTCAATAATAAGCAGGATCGAGAAATCATTATTTAATAATGAATATACACTAGGTTGCTTCTTCGATATCGAAGGGGCATTTGATAATGCTGATACTTCTTGCATTATATCAGCATTAGATAATTACAATGTCGACCATCACCTTACTAGATGGGTGAAGACCTACTTGGAGGGGAGGATGGTCAATATGTGCTTAGGTGG
>NW_019393255.1:0-2926 GCF_000648675.2 Cimex lectularius
TAATCGAGGAATGCATGAAAATTTCAGTTATGGTGTTATAAGGTAGCAATAGAATTATAATTATAGAAAGCTGTCGGCCTGAAGAGCAGAAATGAAAATTTTATAAGTGGAGGATGACTGAAAGGATCTGGAGGCAATATACTGAAAATCGGTTTTACGGCCCTTGCTGCCGGCACGGGTAAATGTATATTAGGTTTTTATTGTCCGAATGGGGTTATATTAGGATTTCAAGAAGGGTAATAATGGAAGTGAGAATCCGAACAAGTCCCCTTCTCGCTTATCAACGATTCTTTCAAAATTGGATTGCTACTCGTCTCGAGATTTTCATTTTTTTTATCTCTGTTTTTTATTTTGTTAAATTCATTTCAAACAATCTATCAACTAAACGTCTGAACGTCTCAAAAATATTTCTGACAACGTATGTACTACACTCAGTGGCAAAAATGCGGCCACCCTAAATATTTTTAATTATTTCTAAGACAATCCTTATCTTAACAATGTCTGGTACGTTTTAAAAGATGAATGAATATATGAATCAAACTCATATAAAATCTTCCAGTTGTTTTTACCTTGGATTTTGTAAATAAATCTTTTAATCAATCTTTTCTTTGTTAGTTTTTCTATAAAGCTTCTTCCTAACGTTTTGGTGGCTTGATTTTTTTAAGTTGTACAATTTATAAGCTTCAAATTTGTTTGAGTGATGGCTTTAAGTGATACGATTCCGGTAGAATTTTTGGAAGATGGACGAAGTCAAGCGTATGTTGTATCCTTCTTCTTCATCGCTACCGAGATACTGGAGGTTACTCAAGAAGGCATGGATCAGATCGCAGTCGTGTCATATCTCAGAAGGATGATCGTTTTAACGTATCAAATCTACTCCAAGGATGGTCGTTTTATTGTTTCGAATGTATTCCGTAATCGACTGGTGTTGAGATCAACCAAACACTTCGACATGTTAGAATTGTTAATGTCAATTTTACGACAAAGACTTTCAGAAGCTTCATTTCGTGCGAGAAGGCCTGTCACCAGTCCAGATCGTCGGACACGGCACAGAACGGCTCGGTTAAGCTTCGCAAGAAATCACATCAATTGGTCTCATCAAGATTGGACTAAAATCTTGTTTTCGGAATAAGTCAAGGTTTTATTTGAGGTCTTCTGACGGCCGAGAGGGGGTTTGGAGAAGAACGGGAGAGCGTGGTGGTGTTATGGTTTGGGCAAGCATGGAAGGTCTTTTCTATGGAAGGTCGCACAAACGTGATCTTTATCGAAGGTTCTCTAACTGAACATGTGTTATCAGAAGATGATGTTCCTTGCAAACCACTAATTGGCGACGGTTTTATTTTAATATACAGTGCTAGGTCCCACGTAGCTAGGATTGTTGGTCATTATTTAGAACGGGCTCCAATTCAACGTATTTCCTATCAATAAAGAGGATCGCCACTTTTTTGCCAATTAGTGTACTTCTAAAAAATCAAATCCAATGTAAGCTCCATAGAAAATGATGATTTCTTCTTTCTTTTATCTGACTGGATTAAGCTGTATAGAATGAAGGATTGTGCGATAATCGTTTCGTGCTATGAGCATGCATTTTCTCTCGGTTTCCCCTGCTGAAAACGAAAAACGAAAAACGTAAAACTATCAAGAATCGATATAACATGTTTAAGTCAAATTATGTAAACACTTTCCCTACATTACAATTTAAAGGAAATTGAATCTATGATGTTCGTTGATCGACCTGCAGATAATCTATGTAGGGTTCCAATCTTCGTAGATGTCACTTTATCGTGCCATCAATCTTTACAAATCTTATTTGTAATAAAATATGCCCTGATGATGGCACTATAAAGTACCGAATGCTCGGTGAACACAGCATTTAGTATTTTTTCATCGTCTAATGACCTCTACGAAGATTAGAAGCCTTCATGGAAATTGAATCGTTTGTAATTAAATGAATAAGAATATTTTTGACTTTTAACCTGAATTTTTGTTTTAATGTTTTCATTTATGATAGTAAATAAAAGTTTGTATAAAATATAAAATAAATTATTATGAAGTTAAACAGTTGATAAAATTTACGCATCATCTTAAAATTGTTAATGCAGCACGGTTCACATAAAATAGCATATTGAATATACTTAGAGATTGCTAGAACCTCGAATACGTTGTTTAATTTGATCCCAAACGCGAACAATTGGATTAAAGTCTGGGAACTCATTGGTGGCACAGTTAAAGTCCTGCTAAAACGCTGTTTATGAAATTATATTTATCACATCGTTAAGCAAAAAACATTTTATTAAACTTAAAAAAACTTGATTTACAGGTGATATTAACAACATTCATAACTTATAATTGCCATATATTAAAAATGTACAAGCGAAAGATTGATTTATTGATTAAAGTTTTATTTATTAAAATATACGCAAAAGTTATGTCTCTAGGACCTTTCTTGTACTTAACGTGTAATTACAATTATAATATTTCTTTATAGTCGCAACATAAATAAAATAGAAATAACCAATTATTATAAAATCAACAAAGAACTAAATGAATAAATTGAGAGTAAGTTGAACTTATAAGTTATATTTTTATACAGAGCATATTATTGTTGTGTAACAAAATTAGATATTAATTTTTCGTAAAATTCTTTAAAACCAGATTAGAAATTTCCAGAATTGAAACAAACCTTACAATTTAAAAATGAAAGAAAATACTAATAAAATGATTATTAACGTTTTCCATGTTATGTAAAAGTATATAATAAAAAGAGAATAATAAAATTATATAAGTATATGACGTAATGTTAACTACGAAAATTAATAAATAAGATAAATATTAATTTGTAGTATTATATTCAACACATTTACAGAATAAGAATTCTTTAAGTTTCACTTTGAATGATTTTATGCTTTTTATTTCAACTATATAT
>NW_019393256.1:0-2889 GCF_000648675.2 Cimex lectularius
TACTACGATGACATTCCTGACGTTTATGACAGAGCAAATTAAAAATAATGATAATAGCACTATTGACATGATCATTATCGAGGATCCTGCATAATGGACTTAGTTAACTAATTAAATTCACTAATTTCGTGGTCCGCTTGACCAATTAATATATTACAATTAATTATAATTATCTCAACTAAAAACCTTAATTAATTGTTAGTTAACTATAATACAAAGACAACTATAATTATTTGTATTCAGTTTTTACTAATCAACGATATTCTGTTTTGTTTTACTATAACTTATCTTTATTTGAGTTTATCGATGAATACAAAGTAAAGTTTCTAATTTTTGTGGTTTATTGATAATGAAGAAGAACAAGGCAGCAGATCTGAATCATTTTTGTTTGTCTGCGATGTGCACTTTTGTCCTCTAAATGAATTGTATATTTCAAACATGTGAAAGACTGCTACTTCTTTAAGAACTATTTACTGTAATGTTGCATTTATTTTACTATAACCTTTAAAAAATGAGCCAGGACATAGGAGGGTTAAACACCCCTCATATAGTGTGAGATTGTTTTTCTTAATTTTTTAATCTGTTATCTTTTGCTATCTAAGTGAGTATATATATATATAAAACTTTCTAATATATATTCTTATCTTTAAACGGTAAATAGGAGAATATTACAAACAGTAAACATGTTTTATGGCATTTATTCCAGCAAATTTAGACAGACGGAAAAATACAAAATTTCCTATTGAATTTTCTGATGAACTGAACCATGTGGATGTTTACAACTTGCAAAACTTAGACGGTTGCTGCGTAGGGGTAGTACTGCTGACCGGCAGGGTAGGGGTAGTAGTGTTGACCGGTAGGGTAGGGGTAGTAGTGTTGGCCTGCAGGGTAAGGGGTGAACTGGTGGCCTGTAGGGTAGGGATAGGAGTGGCGGCCGGTCTGGTAGAACTCAAATGGGTATTTGTATCCTTGTTGGACACCATGGTATTCTGGATAATTGAAACTTTCGAAGTTTTGATAAAATGGGTTGACATGCGGGTATGACTTGCGGAACCCAGCCTGGTAGTACGGTTGGTAGAAAAACTGGGGGTAGGCCTTTTTGGTAAAGGGGCGATCATAGGCTGTGTAATCGAAGTCTCCTGACTTGTAGGTCTCTGGAACGACTCCAGCACGAACGAATGGAACATCAGCGACAGGGTATTCCAAGCCGGATCCTACTCCTTCCACAACGTGATCACCGCTAAAATTGACAGTTCCATAAATTAAATTTTATATTTTTCTAAGGAATATACATGTATTTGTTAAACAATAAAGAGAAAAATGTAGTTTCATTATGAAAATCAACTGTACTAATTAAAACAAAAGTAAACACCATATTTAACTTTATCCTGATCATAATGTACAAATGAAAATGAAACATATAATTTGACAGTATTATTATTCAATTACTTATTTAGCAAATTATATAATCAATTGTGAATGCTTATGAAAGTATATAAACATATAAACAACTACATATTCATATTATTCTTATTTATTAAATTCACTAGTTTTGTGACCAATTAATATCTTTCAATTAAGGTTTTTAGTTGAGAAAAAAAATCAGTGTAACGAGCGGGATTCGAACCCACGACCTTCGGGACTCGGATCCACTCGGACACTAACTTCCCATCTCAACCACACCTTTTGAATTTTCCCTCCTTTTTGCCATTATTATTGTTTCCATTCCTTGGTATTTTCTTAATTATCCGTATTAAGACAAATTTTAAGCTTTCTGGGCTTTTGTTAAACTGGATTTTAACTGTTACGTACAGTATAAAAAATATACAAGCAAAATATATTCACCTGTATTGCACAGCTACTGCAGCGCCGAAAAGGCAGAAGAATACCTTTAAAATTGAAATGTTAGTGCATTTTCGAAAATGTAAAACTCAGGGTCTGACTTACGATTGGGTTCATTGTCAGTTTCGAGCCAAGAACTGGAACTGACGATTTTTCATCGTTTAGAATCTTTTATACCAAAGGCCTAATGAGTTGAGGCCTGATATCGATGAGTTTTCAACTTCTTTACAAAAAGTTTATCACCTTAGCTTTAACGATATCCAAAATTAGTTTGTAGAAGAGAGGAAAATTCCATTCTGAATGAAAACTTTCCACCCTTCTACAATTTTCAGCCCAGCCAAATTTTTGTTTTGTTTTTCTATATGATTATATAACATTTTCAATTTACTGTCTGTTTTAATTAAGATACAATAAAAAAAAGCTTTATGTTTCGATTTTAAATTACTTAAAAAATGTGGTTTTATGATTTTGCATTAAAAAAAAAATTGTGCAATTACTTTTATAATTATATAAAGTAAGTAGAAATTTGTAATAATAGAAACATAAAACGTATAACTGTTCATTGAAAAGTAAATAAATAAATTAAGATTATTTGGTTTATGAAGACTTTCTTTCATTGAAGAGTTTTTTTACATTGCAATATCTGTCTTGATGGATGGATAATTATATTACTTCATTAAAAAAATATGTAATTTTGTCCTTACTACCAACTGGTGCTATACTTATGTAAACTAATTTAAACTAATTCTAATACAGAATTCTTTTAAAGCTGAAGTTTTTTCTTTCAATTTCCCTCTATAAAAATATTTTAATACATGCGATCTATTTATGTCGAATTTTTTGCACAGTATTACTTAATGGTAAATAACCAATATTGCACTATATTTTGTAAATTAGTGGTTCAGTCTTGTGCCAGGATGGGTTGAAGAATTTTTCATCGATCAAAAAAGCATTGAGTTCACTGTGATTGCACTATCTGTAAACGATCTGTAAAAATTTTTTGATTTTGGTAGCATAACCGCGGGCTCAATAAAAAATAAAATACTC
>NW_019393257.1:0-3510 GCF_000648675.2 Cimex lectularius
GGAAATTATTTTGATTAAAGAACATTGCTTTAAAGTAACTAGTTTCTTTTTTTTTGTTTAATACCAAAATCCTGCATTATTTTCCGGACAACCCAATATTTTTCACGCTCGGTTTTATCTAGTCGGTAAGACGTCGCGGCCGAGGCGTAGCCTCACAAAAGATTTATCTTCTCTTCGGCAATAAATCTTGAAGAGACGTCTGTATAGCTTCTTACAAGGGGTTCGAGCAGAAAATTTAATCATTTTTTACTTGTTAGCGATTTAATTGATTACGTATTGTGACAATTTACTCCCAGAATTCTTTTTTGGGGAAGGATGATTGTTTTTAAACAGAATTTAAATTAATCTTGATGATAATGGAATAAAAATTGAGACGAGACTAGATAGTGATCTAGACATAATTCAGTTTTAAATGAATACAGATTTTTTAAAAAGAAGAACGCTTCTTGCAAATATTGAAGAGCTTGTACTGAGAGATTTATATGGTCTGAAGTGGAAGTAAAGTTTACACGGTCTAAAGCAAATATTGAACTTCTACCCATATACAAAGCCGGCGGGTTTCCGTAGCAGGTAGAAAGCCCGTCTGGGGTTGATATAACGTTATATAATACCCAGTCCCCGTCCAAATCTCCGAATTAGCCTCGGTTGAAATGGACTTAATGCAGTTTGAAACTTTTGTAAAATCGACCCGCTTGCAAATATTTCCCAAATGGGGTTGAACACGTATAACTGGGAAAGGGGACGTCTGATGTTTGTCCTGCTTTTCTGGTGGGACGTTACTTCGTTATAAGTTGCAATCTGATATACCACTTGGGAATCCGTCGTAGTGTTTACTTTTACCCGTTCATAAGCGGTCGAACCCTGTTTATCAACTTCCTTCGGATAACATTGTTGAACTATCGGCAATCGTATCGACTGGCCTTTTGTATTAGTAATTTTGTTCTAGTTATATTCAAAATACGCAATGTTTATATTATACAAACACTCATAAAGTGCACTGCTCCATAAAAAAAGTGGCGCGTTTGAAATTTTGATGTTTTTTATACATTTTCCTTTTCAGTAATATTAATACCGATATTTTTGTATAATGCAGGTATTAATTTAAACATTTGGTTAGTGGGAAAATCTCTCTCTCTCTCTCTCTCTCTCTCTCTCTCTCTCAAATAAAAAATTAAAAAAGAACATATTATTTTTGTGTATGTACTTAAAACATTTTAAAACAAACGTAACGATCGTTAATAGGGTGAATTACCTCCTCTTGCTCTTATTACACACTCTAAACTTCTCAGCATGTTCATAATTAAGCCTTTAACCACTTGAGTAATTTCATCCCGAATCTCAACTAACATAACTTTCAGCTCAGCTAAGGCTGTAGGAGGGTTATTTCTTCGTTTTACCCAACGTCCGAGCTCGTCCCAAAAGTACTCAATGGGGTTCAAATCTGGGGGCTGGGCGACTTAGGATGTAATGTTGACGTCTCAAAGGCACTGGATAACAATTGTGGCCACAGCTGGTTTTGCATTATCTTGTATAAACAAAAATTGCTCGCCGAATAAACGGAGCAAAAGGCACCACATATTCCTAAAGAATTTCTGTCACGTAGATTTCTGTATTAAGTGACGTCTTGTTAAAAAGTGTAACTCCGTTTTTGCCTCCAAAGAAATTCCACTACTTCTTGCAAACTTTAAGCGGTCCCGACGATGGTCTCTGGTAAGCGCTGGTCCAGTTGCTGCCCAAACAAACAAAACATTGTCAAATTATAAAACGTTAAAGGTTGTTTGCGGTTGGTTGTTGTTGGTAAAGATTATTACCTCTTATTATGTAGGTATATATATTTTACATCGCTATAATCCGTATTTATGATAGATGCAATATTCTTCCTTACACACCCACTCTCTCCCACTCTCTCTCCCTCTCTCTCTCTCTCCTCCTCTCTCTCCTCCTCTCTCTCTCCTCTTCTCTCTCTCCTCCTCTCTCTCTCCTCTATCACTCTCTCTCTCTCTCTCTCGCTCTCTCTCCCTCCCTCCCTCTCTCTCTCCTTTCTCTCTCCCTCTCNTCTCTCTCCTCTCTCTCCTCTCTCTCCTCTCTCTCTCCTCTCTCTCTCTCTCTCTCTCTCTCCTCCTCGCTCTCTCCTCTCTCTCTCTACCTCTCTCTCCCTCTCCCTCCTCTTTGATTTCAAAAGGGTGCCGCTTCAGGACGATTTCCTGGCTTCACACTTCAATTTGAAGTTTTCGTAAAAAGCGCAAAAATTTTATATGTTCCCGAATTTTACTGATGAACGACTGAAGCTAGGAAAACATTTAAAAAGCCATCTTGTTCAGCGTGAAATTTTCTAAAAAATGAGTTTTTATTTTAAATGGGCAGTGTAATATGGCGAATATGGACAAATTAGATTGAAATTCGGGAGAGCAGGGGATGGAAAAAAGAAAATTTCTCTCGTGTCAGTAATTTTTCATCTCAACCCCACCATTACTTAAAATTTAACACAATTCCTTGTGTAACAAAAATAACTGATAAAATTATCTAAGAATCATAATATTTAAAAAAAATATCGTCCACAAAGGCTACTTAAATTAATTTATCTCAACTTAGTTTTGTAAATCAGATATAATTTATAAGAGAAGGGATTTTAATGCTAAAGATTTTTTTCTGTCAGATGTTTCATCAAGAAATGGGATCTTAAAGTCAAATCTTAAATATTGTGAAAAGAAAAATTTAAACATTCTAACTAAATAATGCTCAGGAATTTGCCTGTTGAAAAGATGACAACTAAAGTTAATAAATTTATTCCAAAAAATAATGTGTTTCAGTTTAATTGGACCTTAGTAAACGTGATCACGATTTCGCTTTGTTATCACTAAAGTAATAAACGCATCATGGATCATTGAGTAAATGATGCAACAAGTGGAAGGTCGGGCGCCTTAATCAATAAAGACAAGGAGTACTAGTTTATCGGAAGATGGAGCTTACATCAAGCAAACAATAGAACAGCAGAGATGGTATAGGATAAAGGGTTTACCAAAAGCCATTTTCGCTCGTGGTGTCGACAGAGCTTACAGAACGGGGAGGCCTCCCTTTTGGAGTTTATTTTCATCAATGTGTTAAGTATAGATTGTTTAAAGAAAGGCGAAGAGGAAAGGAGGGGGAGAGAGAGAGAGAGAGAGAGAGAGAGAGAGAGAGAGAGAGAGAGTGAATGAGTGGGAAGGGGAGAGAGAGAATGCATAAATTGTGATGGCGGATCTTATACAATAAAAAAACTAAATATATAACATAAGCTAAATAATATATTTTAAAAAAAAGGCCTATTCTTGGCATGAAACAAACGAAAAATTAACAATGTTGGAGAAATACTTTTTCTAGCACAACAGTAATCTTTTAACAGGCAATGTTCACAGATAAAAAACTTTAAACAAAATATTGGGTTGTCCGGAAAATAATGCAGGATTTTAAGTTTTCATTAAAAAAAATCTATATAAAATATTCTGTTTACGTTTACAGGATTACTCATTT
>NW_019393258.1:0-3059 GCF_000648675.2 Cimex lectularius
TATTTTACTTTTTACCTTCATGTTTATGATTTGTTTTATTTATTTGAACGAATGTATTTATTTGCGTAAATGGAGGGATTTACCCCAAAAACACCGAGAAATGTCGAATAATCTCGGGTAGTGTGAACGAAGTCGAGTGTGTGAATGAACTTATTAGCGTGAAAGGAGGGGCATATCTCTGGGATAGTATGAATGCTAAGCAGTCTCTCATGTTTTGTCTTTCTGTGAAATTATGTTTGTTGTTTGTGTTATTTTTTCCACAATCGACGAAGCCTATATGTACATAGCGGCTAGCAATCGGATAAAGAAAAGAGACGAGTTGGTTGCCGTTACATCATAAAACATCATAACTTGGCTGGAGAATAGTAAAATAAATTAGTATGGTTGAATGTTAAGAAAATAAAAGATATGTTAAGAAAAAGCGGGAAGACAATGACCAATGTAGTTTGCCGGCATTAAAATTTTAAAAACAATTACAACTTGACATCACAGTTTACACTCCTCTATATCCAAGGTAAACGTGAATAACTACTTATGTGTACGATACTCGGCATATGTCCTAAATTTGTGTGGAAAACTAGATTTAAGAATATAAAAATCCTGTACTACTTAAATTGAATTCGATGGAGTGTGAACAAAATAACACACAAAGTTAGTTCAAAACTTCAATTTATACAATAGATCTAAATTTACTATCCAAATTCTGAAAAGTTGTGTTTTTTTCTGGTTATCCAGTTTTGCCCGGAAGGTGTAAATATGATGTCAACTGTTTACATTTCAAATTCCAAGTATCAATACAAAAGCAATATCAAGAGAAGTTAATACTTTTCAAAAAAAATAAACTATGGAAAATAGATTTTATCCTTTTCTTTAACTCTTCCTCTTTATTAAAAACTCACCGTAAATGAAAAGTACGTGGTGGTTCCTTTTAATATTCCCACTGTTCATTAGAGGTCCATTAGCGTTTTAGTGGCCGTATACAAAATTGGATTGATAATTAAGCATTTTGAGAAAAATTTACCGTAATGAGAGCATTCAGGTATGTTAGCGATTTCCTTAATAACCAAGTTTTGTCTTCATTATTCCAATGCGAGGCGAAATTACCGGCTCTTCGGACGGCTTATTGGAAAAGGAGTCGGAACAAATTAAAACCAAAATAATCTTCGGAATTTGTGAAATCAATTTTAACTTTCTAATTTTGCAAGAAGGAGAGAGAGGGGGAAAACGATATTGACTATTGACTTCTACGAAACGTGCCCTCTCACGTTCGGTAATTAATAAATTACAATTAATTAATGAAATCATCATTCTTACGATTCAGCTTAGTAAATAATAAATTATAAAATATGCAATAATATAATAATTTTTTTGTATTAAGTACAAAATCTACATGTATGCACTTTTTTTTATATAACACTAAATTAATATGAATTATAGATAAAAGTTGTAGTGCCAATGTGGCAGTGATCAGGGTCGTCAAATTAGGCTACTTTCCAAGTAAAGATAGTCTGTTTTTAAACATGTGATTGAGAGAATTGCCGTATTGATATCTATCCTCGAATTAGTGAGTACGACGTGCGTTACGATGTCGGACACGGAGGAAGCAAATAAAGGACCGACAGAACCGGTTGTAGCTAGAGTTGCTGTAAAACGATCTTCCACCGTACATGTTCATTCCTTTTTTTAGCAAACAGCTAGGTCATAACCAGCAAACGTCTTTCCTCTCTGCATTTTTAATATTTCTGCATTTTCCACTTCAAATTACTCTATGTATTCAATGCTGATCTTATGGTTGCAAACCTGGGACACATCTGCACAAATCACGTACCAGCATACACCAACAATCGATATTCATTTACTCATTCACTCACCAATAACTACGTACAACACGCTAATAAATACACTCATTCCTATATTCACATGCCATACTATACAAATTAAGCATAAATGAAGTGCCACCGGGTACTCGATATTCCGACGAACGGCCTCTCATTTACACCAATTCCTGTACCTATTTAAGAACCCTTGCATCTATAATCAATCACGCTAATAAATACACTCATTCATCTGGGCACATGCTCTACTGTGACTAAATAAGAGATAAATTGGGGTCTACCGGGGTACTTAATATTCCGACCAACGGTCTGCTCTCATTCACACCAATTACTGTATCTATTTAAAGTACTCTTGCATCCATCATCAATCACGCTAATAAATACACTCATTCGTCTAGGCATGTCCAAATAATAGATAAATAGTGGGCCACCGAGGTGCTTAATATTCCGCTGATGGCCACTCTTCCCATTCATGCCAAAAACGACTAAACCTAGAAAACAGACCATCAATGTAGCTCAATTGGGCGGGAATTTCAATGGACAGTCGAATAGAGTCGGTTGTTGTTCGTAGAGGGTCTTTGACGGCCACTCTTTATTTGGACGACTTTTGGGAAAATGTTGAAGAAGAAGGGTTGCCTAGCCTCGATGCAATCAGCGACAATCCTGTTCTAATGCACGATCATGCCCGTCCACATGTCGCTCACATAATACAAACTTACCTTCAACAGTATAACATAAGGGTGTTAGTCCGGCCAAGCCGTTCTCCAGACTTGAACTTCATCGAACATATAACCTATAACCTCAAAAGACGAATAAGAGCACGTCCATCACTTCTTGATACACTCCACGATCGTGAAAAGACTCTTCGTGAAAAATGGACTAACCTCCAGCAAGGGGACATTTCCAGACTCGTAGAAAGTATTCCGAGGCGACTTCGAGATGAAATTAAGGCAAGAGGAAGAAATACGCTATATTGAAATGTTAATTAAAAATTTAAAACAAATTCACTAATTTCGTGGTCCGCTTGACCAATTAATATAAGGTTTTTAGTTGAGATAAAAAAAGTCAATGGCACGAGCGGGATTCGATTGAAAAATGGCAAAAAGGAGGGAAAACTCATAAGGTGGGGTTGAGATAGGAAGTTGATGTCCGAGTGGATCGAAGTGACGATAGCTCAAGTGGTAGAGCAGCGGCGTATCAAGCCGAAGATCGTGGGTTCGAATC
>NW_019393259.1:0-2881 GCF_000648675.2 Cimex lectularius
TAGTTACACCTTTTTTGTTAGTGGCATCATATTTTCAATTAAAATTTTTCCAATTAATTTTAAAGTGATCTTTTCCGTTAGAATTTAGCGGTGGTAATGGCCTCATTTTCATTTTGAACATCTCAAATTGAATAAAAAATCAAGAACATATTTTTTTATTCTAGTATTGCCGTTGCGTTTTCTGCACGGCCTGTACGATACAGTACCGCACGACAGCGCAGTGTTGCCAGAGTTATTTGACTTTATTGTGATATAGGAATGGTTGAGAATTTTATAAATACACCTTTTTTGTTAGTGGCATCATATTTTCAATTAAAATTTTGCCAATTACTTTTAAAGTGATCTTTTCCGTTAGAATTTAGCGCTGGTAATGGCCTCATTTTCATTTTGAACATCTAAAAATGAATAAAAAATCAAGAACATATTTTTTATTCTAATATTGCCGTTGCTGTTTTCTGCACGGCGTGTACGATACAGTACCGCACGACAGCGCAGTATTGCCAGTGTTATTTGATTTTATTGTGATATAGGAATGGTTGAGAATTTTATAGTTACACCTTTTTTGTTAGTGGCATCATATTTTGAATTAAAAATNTCTTGATTGAAAGCTGATCCTCTTATTTTGCTTTTAAAACAGGAACACCCTTGTGAAAATTAATGGATTTCTTGTTCAACCGAGCTGACAATGATTCCGATTATCGAACATAAATCTAAAAAACGTGCGTTATAAAACCGAGCTTAAGCTTTCAGACGAGCTTTCTCTTGCTTTTACTGTTTCTACGAGATGCCATGCATTTTCGTTCTAGTTTATTGTCTATGAAGTAAAACATAAACTATTAACATGTTTCTATTCAATGAAAGATAATTCAATAGTTTATACTTATATTTTGTTTAACCTAGTATAAAAACTAACCAATAAAAATTATTGAAGTACATAATAAGTAAATTTATTTGATTAATAGAATTATCTATTTATTAGCTTTTCCCCAGATGTACACTGACTAAAAAAATTAAATTGATTACAAATAATTTATTTAATGCAAATTATTATATTTTACATAATTCAATGTTCTGGTTAATTAAATTTACTGGTTTTACATCGTCTTTGATCTATGGTATAAAGAGTGTAGAAATTACTTTATCAAATTGCTCAAAGTTTTTGTCCTAAGTCCTCTTTGGAGACAAGAAAGGGGCTTGACGAGTTAAGCCTCATTATACTAATAGGGTTAATCTCAATTGCTGGAAATACACCTTGCATTTTCAACTGTAATAATGCGATTTGCACTTTTTTGTTTTTTGTAAAAGAAGTGTCTAAATCAAAAAAATACGATACTTTTTACGGCAAATTGAAATGATTCAACAAATTTTTTTTCAATTTGACTTATGCAAATATATGTCTAACTTACATTTTTATAGATGTTTTCATCATTTAATGATGGACAATAAATAACAGATCATCAGATCAGGCATTTAAATCAGCAACACCAAAAGCTATACGTATATTTTGCCTTTCCTATGTTTTTTGCTATGTCCTTATCCATCATAATACTAAGGGAAATGCAATTTATTAATTGAAATCTCCTCATCGGATTTGGAGTTATTTGCACGTTCTGACATTGTACCATCTGTTCTATCATCTCAAAAATGCTATTTAAACGTCATATACGGCGTCGTATACCATGTTTGTATGAGCAATTTTAGCTGTGCTGTTTAGCTCGAAAAAGTATATATTTTTACTGGTTTTTCGAGTTTCCCCTACTGGTTGAGGCGCGAAATGCGAGTTAGGGAATAAGGAAGACAAGATAATTCATATCGTATTAAATTTATTCGTATTACTGACCCCGTTAATTCAATTTACGTTTTCAAGTGATTCAATGGCTGGTTAGTTTTGTTGGTAAGACGTGCTAAGGCACGAAAGGAAACAGTCGCGTGATACCATAGCAGAGATCGTTTTCCATTTTTTTTTCAGCACGGCCGCGGTAAGAAGATACCGGCGAAAACAATTAACAGATCAATACCGCGCATCAGACGGTCGGTGAAAACGGTGAGGTTTTCAAACCAAAGTTGCGTTCTTCATAAATAGGATTCACTTTTGATAAACAAACTTGTCATTGTTAATCTGATTGCAGGCATTTTTTTGAAAATAATTAAATATTTAAATTAACGACATTAAAATTGGATTCTTTTGGATATAAAGATATTCATCTTCTGTGAATTATTCCAGCGGATTGTAAATTGAGCGTTAATTAGAAAAATACTGAGGATGGCTTTAAGACAGAATTCGTCTCGCTTTAGTCTAGCTAAGAGACCGACAAAATTTTTGAATTTTGATGAAAATTTGATTCTACAATATTAGACTATTCGACGGAAACAGGGCTTAGCTGGAGTTATTTTATAAAGTTCTGTAATAAAATCATAAGATTTCTGACTGCGATTTCCCTTAAACTGTAATTATGATGAGGTAGGCATTTATGAAATGAAATGAAAAAACTTTTCGACGACGAAATTCCTTTGTTCATTAAGACGTTGCACGTTATAATTTCCATGCAATATCTGTAAAGAAAAATCATTATTTTTAACAACTTATTCTTTGTAACTTGTAATTTCTTCAATTCTTTGTGTTTGTTTTTGCGTGCGTCGTGTTTGTTCTTTGTAAGAGAGATAGATAGATAATGGGGGAGAGAGAGAGATAGATAGAGAGAGAGAGAGAGATAGATAGATAGATAGATAGATAGAGATAGATAGATAGATAGATAGATAGATAGAGAGAGAGAGAGAGAGAGAGAGAGAGAGTGCTGATGACAATTCTAGGAGCAACACCTGCATCCTAGCATTGTCATCACATTATTTATTTAACACAATACTCGTATATAACTCCTCC
>NW_019393260.1:0-2848 GCF_000648675.2 Cimex lectularius
ATTAAATGTCTTTCAATAATGAGTAGGTAAAAGAAATATAAAAAATAGATTGAAATAGACAGATAAGTACAGGATCATCAATTCACGATCGTTTTTAACTTCTTGCTCATAAAATTCTTCTTTTACCACCAGCTTCGAAATACCAAATAATCGTCCGCAAAAAGGAGTAGGAAAACGCCGGAAACCACTTCTTTGCAAGTCGCGTTGCTAACTCGTGGTTCCACATGGCCATTTTTTTCTTTCGTGTTTGCCCGGCGGTCCATTAAACAAAGTGCGTCCTATCGAAAGCCAACATAGTGAAATGGCCCGTATAAAAAGTGTTGTTTACATCTCTCGCATATATCTAGCTGGTCGTTAAGAAGAGTCCCAAACATTACAAGAAAATTCATTGAAAACCTCTATTCTCTCTTTGTGGTAATTTATTACTATAAAAAAATATAATACACGTTCCTAGTTCATTAAATTCTATTCAAAGATTGTTTACTGTATACAATATTTAGACAGCTTTTTCAATCGTATTAACTTTTAAAATTGAAAATAACATTTTTTAATGTTAAATTATATTTTTCTAAATTAAAAAAAACACTTTTACCATTTAAAATTAACCTCTTTTCAATTTAACGTTACCTTTTACCCAACCCTTTTTAATTTTAAATTAAGCATATTTATAAGACATTATAAAACAAGGAGTTGATATGCAATAGAAACATTTTAACTTTAATTCCAGCTTTTTTTAATACAATTAAATTTAAACGTTTTATAACTTGTATCTGTCAAATTAACCCTTCTTAACTTCAAATTAGCATTGTAATTTATAATTAAACTTTTAATTTCAAATTAACATTTTTTCACTCTGAATTAACTTTTTCAATTGCAAATTTATTCTATTTTAATTTCAAATAACCCTTTTCTTTAAAGTATTAAGAAGTTTTGGAGTTGGTAGGTTAAATAAGCGTGGTAAGTTAAATTCCTGACATTTTGCTAAATATTTTTAAACGTAAATCAAGCGGGCTCTAAAAAGACAATATTAAAATTTGAACAATCCGTTATGTTTAGTGGTCAAATTGACCAAGTTACTTATTTCAATTAATTATTATTTTATGCAAGGTCTGGGTTGAGATGAAAAAGAATAATTAATAACAATTATAGTTAAAAATTATATAAAATTAAACAATAATTAAAATATAAAACCAATGATTATTTTGTTTCTAAATTTTTAAAAATCTCAGATGCTTAGGAATACAATTAATTTTATATACTTTTTAATTTTAATTTATATTTATATATTTTTTTAAATCAAAAAGAACACCTCAGTTTTATATTTAATTTTATATAACTTTTAAGTTTAATTTTAATTATTTTCACGTGGTATTTTCTATAAGAATCCATTTTATATTTTAAAAATATTCTCAAAATAAAATAAAACTCTTTATTTTTATGTGTGGTGATTAGTGACCGTTAATCGATAATTATTTTCTTTATAATCTTTAGAATAATTTCCTTTATTTTTATTTCCTATAATTTTATTCAAATTAATTTTCATTATATTTGGAAAGATAAGTAACCAACGAACAAAAAATTATACAGTTATTGAAAAATTTAAATAGTGTAATTTTCAAATTACGCTATTAAATTAAAAAAGTCAGTTATTGTCTTTATCGATTTTATAGTCGCAAAAGAGATAATTAAAGACACTAGCCAAAATAGAAGGAACACATTATGTATGCATGCGCACTTATAATTTAAAGTTCGATATTAGTGAATAAATGTCGAGCTAACGTGAATTTATTAGAGTTATTTCAGTGTTCTTTTTATTGAAAACCGATGCAGTATAAAAATAGCTGAAATCTTACGACTAATTCTGACACTCTTTGTAGTTCATTACTTGTTTATTGTAATAATATTGGCATAGAACATCAATACGGATATTATTATATCTTTTTTTCTATATCATAACATCTACATTTTTGTATTTGTACATATTATACAGATTGCGTATTGGTAGGCAAATAATGTATTTTATATTTATTATAAGAATGTTTTCCCATACGCAATAGTATGGTTGGTTTGAAACAGATACACTGCACCATTGCAATTTAATTGCGCGTTTTTTCTAATTGTAGATAAGGTTATATAAATTAACCTGAACTGGCGCAGTGCGACAGCAATGTAAATGCGTCCATGACCAGGGCCGACCGCAATTATGCGTCAGGGAAGAGACAACCGGACCGGCTGCTGTGCCAATTGCCATGAATGGCCAACTTGTCTCCAGTTTAAATATAAAGGAAACGAAAAGCATAAAGCGATTTGCAAGTTATATTCGATCGGGTCGCCGATGGAGCCGGGTCGGGGGAATTAGAAAAAAAAGGAAAAACCCTCGGCCCTATCGTTGAGACGGAGACTTGGGCGGTTTAAATTGAATTTCTTACAATTGTGCAGAGGGGCATTGTTCGCCGGCCTTTTAATGGGTGTGCGGGTCTTGCTCGGGGAATAGGGAACCTGCAGTGGCCACAGTTAAATAAAATGACGTCTCAGCCGCTTTTCCTGCCGCTTTTTTCATGGTTAAATACGAGCTTTTCGTCCGGTTAGGTGCCTCTTCGTTAAATTTATTTTTCCTTTGAACTTTTTAATCGAATCTCCCCTCCAAATTACAACGTCTATCAACCAACTGAGTTTTTCTGTGCGGCCATTAAAACGTTTGTGTATATGTCAAATTGTAAAATTTTCAGCGAGGGTGAATTACAGAATTCAAATTGTTCTCAGAATTACATATCGTACACACTGCACAATATCATAGTTTTGTTCCAAAGGAAACTGCGGCTTAGATGAAGCAGACAGATTTCTTTTA
>NW_019393261.1:0-2844 GCF_000648675.2 Cimex lectularius
ATTTATAGGCTAGATGATCGTTTTGTATTGTTTCGAATGGACTCGTAATCGTCGTTCTACGCTGATACCAGTTTACTAGATTCGGCTAGAATCATAGCATTGTTAGAAGATAGAGGTCAAGCGTATGTTCCAAGGTGCTTAACATTCCCAGAAAAACCGTCCGAAGGGTCCTCCACCATGGTACTGGAGAAGGCATGGATTAGGTCGCTATTGTGTCACATCTCACAGAGACGATGTGATGTTTCGAATTTATTCCCAATATTTTAACAATTTAAAAGAGTTACTGCCAGTTTTCGCACTGTAAGGCGAAGACTTTCAGAAATGGATTACGTGCGATTACTGGTGAATAACTTCTGACTAGGTACATGCTTTCCCGTATACTCGGTCGTTCTTAAAAGGGCAATGAGGATCTTTAACGTCCGCACCTAGCTTATTCGGCCTTATCGGACGTTTTGATTCTCAAGATGAGAGCTGACGCACCTCCACATACGATAGAATGGTGTTACTGCTGCAGCATCGGTGTAGAGGCAGCTCAGCCCCGAAGGCCCAAGACAACCTCTGACTAGGTACAGAACAGCTCGGTTAAGTTTCGCAAGAAATCACATCAATTAGTCTGAGCAAGACCGAACTAAAATCTTGCTTTAGCTCTTCTGATGGCCGAGAGAGGGATTGGAGAAGAACAGGTAACTAACTATCCCCGCAAACAGTTACACTCCGGAGAAACTATGGAGGTGGTGGTGATATTGTTTGGAAAGGCATTTCTATGGAACAAAATTGATCTTCATCTAGGGTCCTTTAACAGATGCGCGGTACATTAAAGATGTGTTATCAGATGAAGTTTTTCTTTATATGCCATTAACTGACGACGGTTTCATTTTTATGCATGACAATATAAGGCCCCACACAGCTAGACGGTGGTGACTATATGGAACGAGCTTCAATTCAGTTTGGAGCGGCAGGCATATAGTCCCGACCTAAACCCTATCGCACACCTTTGGGACGAGTCATCAAAGAGGGTAAAATGTTGCTCTGTGATGCCAGAGAATTTACAGGAATTAAGAATGGCGATGTTGGGGGAAAAATATTCCACAGCACAATTTCCGAAACCTCTTAAAATTGATGCAAGCGTCAATGCAAGAGGAGGAAATAATACGTACTGAATTGAATATTTTATTCATTGTTTCCATAGCAACATTTTTGGTAAAATCATTGCTTAATTTTTTATTTACCTGTACTTTATATTTTTCTTTAAAAATATCCAATCCAGTAAACAACAAATAATTAAAATTATAATGTGCAAGTATTCAAAAAAATAAATAAATAAAATAATGTGTGGTGTTTAGGGACCGTTACTTCATGATAATTTGGAAGTCGTGAGATGCGGTCTGGTGTGACGTAGGTTTTAGAAAAACATTTTCTTTCTCGGACCAACGTTTCGATCTTTATTGTGATCATCTTCAGGGCTCTAAGTGTTATTTTTCCCTGTACATGTGTCATTATTGTCTGGACACTCTCAACACGACGGACAAAAATGACACATCTACACGGAAAACAAACACTTTGAGCCCTGAAGATGATCACAACAAAGCTCGAAACGTTGGCCCGATAAAGAAAATGTTTTTCTAAAACCTACATCACACCAGACCGCATCTCACGACCTCCAAATAATCAAATAAAATAATTTTAAAAAATCGAGGTTGACCACTTTTTTGCTTCTCACAGTAGACAAATGCATAGTTTTAAAGTAGATATTTCTAGGGAAATTTTTATTTTATTTTATTGGTATTCAGCATAGCTATTAGTTCATTAGATTCAGTGCATTATGATGCGATAATGAATTTGTCCATCCTTGCAAGGATCAAAGAGGGTAAAGTGAAAAGGCACAAAAATGCAAATAAACCGTTTCCGTCTATTACGGCCGACACGTGTTTTTGTTAATGAACATTGTTATAGGCAAATCGACGTCAACTTTTGCCCTTTAATGCAGGATCCGTGTAAATGTGCATAACGGCATACTCGCTCGTTTAACATCAACCGGCCCATTAAAACGACACGGTGCGATTTCCATATTTTGTTGGAAGGATTAAGATATATCAGTTCGCATCAAAGATGGATTAAAGAATCCGTCTCGATCCGACTTCAAACGTCGTATTTTCAAATGAAATCAGTGTAATTTATGTTTTCTCCAGCCGGCGAAGAGCGCAGGCGGGATCCGAGAGGCCTTGGGCTTTAAAGCTTCAAAGAAATAGATATTGAGATGAATCGGCACAGTCTGCAAAGCAACAGGTGGGTCAAGACGGCCCCGTGGCTGAATCGGCGAATTAATCTTTATGTGACACATTTCCTTTCCGTCTCAACTTAAAAAGCCCTTTCCACGGCATTCCAATCGTTCCCGGCCAATTTATTTTTTACGACCTGCTTTAAAAATCATCATCAACAAAATTATACTAATTTTTATGCGGAATAATTACTGGAACATATCTTACTACACTGATACAATTGGAGTTACCATAATTCTCTGTTTTTCTTTTTTCTTTTTTTTTTTTCTTTTTTACTGTTTTTCCCCTTTACGGTTATTGTTGATTTTATTTTGTTATACAGTGTGTTTATTAGGAACTAGTCTTTTTTTAATGTTTAAATCAAAATATCGTGGTAACGTATATAAAAATGTACTTTTGCCCTGTTGTGTGGGTAATACATTCTACCGACCACTAGGTTTTTGCACGATAAAGTAGCCAAATTTGGAAGTGCATATTTTCTCAGCCTTTTGACAGACCTGCGCTAGGTCTTATTTCTTAGAAAATTTTCCGCTGAATAAGATAGCTTTTTTAAATGTTTTCCTAG
>NW_019393262.1:0-43131 GCF_000648675.2 Cimex lectularius
AGACAGGCCATCGGGTCCGACGAATACATAGCCTAGACCCCCCCTTCACATCACCCCCACCTCAACTGTTCCAGAACCCGCATTTTATATCTACTGACCTGAAATTATTAAAAAAAATTTAAAAAAATTAAATTAAAGTTATTAAATTAATTAAAATTATTAAAATATTATTAAAATTTAAGCGCAGTTGCAAATCTCGAGTGCAACATTTTTTTTCATTCCACCAACTACGAAAATGTTTTTAAAAATATCAGCGAGTTTATTAGGTGGCACTGGAAGTTCATAAACTATAATAGGTGAGGTTGGAAATCTCACCAATTGAAACAAATTTTGCCGTTTCATCAAATAAAAAAACCTAGAAAAAAATTTAAATAAATACTATTGGTTTGAAAGGAGAGACCAAGTTGATAACATGGACCAGGTTAAAATATCTACCATGACAAAACTTTTTGCAGATCTACCAACTATGAAAATATTTTTTAAAATTGTCATTGAGTTGAAAAGGTGGAACTTAAAGTTCATAAATTATAACAGGCGAGGTTGCAAATCACACCTTGAAAGAAATTTCCACCAACTAAAAAAAATGTTTTTAAAAATGTCATTGAGTCGAGAAACATGATTTGAAGTTAGTAAACTGTAGTGAGTGAAATCCTACTTACCAAGTGCAACAAATTTTGGCGTTTCACCAACTATTAAAACGTTTTAATTTACGTAATTGGTATGGAAAACAGGGACCTGAAGTTGATAAATGCTGATGATAAACTTGAGATTTCCACCGACAAATGATAGATGAATAATTTTTGAAGTCTTCACGTATAAATAAAAACGTATACATAAAATAAAATATTTAATTGTTTCTTTCCAAGAACTTAGAAGATGTATTGTATTAGATTTTTGAAGATACAAAATTTATGTATATGATTTTTTTATGTTATTATTTAACTATTTTAACATCTTGTTGTTAGTTCTTTGAAGTTTAGAAATGTAAAAATTGTTCTTTAATAAAGTTGCATGGAACAGATGGGTGGGCAAGGTATCACGTATCACCATGTGTAAATAGCTTTGCCGCCCCACCAACTAATTTTTATGTTTGCATTGCCATGAAAAGTCTTTTCGCTCGATATTTTCTTTTTGTGGTTTGCGGATTTATTTGAATTATTAGCACATTAAAATATTTCATCGCAAATTGACTACATTGTGTTAAAATCCGCCTTAAGAAGTTGATTGGATCGTATTTGTCTTCTTCGGCCGATCTGTTAAGCAGAATCTTGTCGACAACAAAGTTTCCTCCGGCTTAATGAGCTCTGCACCCAAAAATCAACACTTCGCTGTAATACAACAAACTTTTCTCTCTCTCTCTCTCTCTCTCTCTCTCTTCATTGGTACTTGGTTGAATATAGTCGATTTATCTTGTAAGATTAATGCTGCCGGTTGTATTACAAGAAAAAGAAACCTGAATTTCTAAACATGGTAAACCTCTGACAAACCAGCTCATTAACCGCATCTTCACCATCAGGTTTCTCTTTAGTTTTAACATTCTCACCTTTCTGAGAATATGTTACAACCAATATATATTTCCCCTTAAAAACAAAATATAATCACTGAAAAGTAAACAAAAAATTTAAAGTTTATTGGTTTCAAACGTTGATTAGAAAAAAATCAACATTATTGTCCGGGTTGAATCAATAGCAGCCGATGAACAAAGGCAACATGGTGTAAGTAATTATTTAAAAGAAACAAGATTTTCTTAATTATTTCGGTGAGTCAAATTGTCATAATAAGTGTTATATTGATGATGCCTTTTCTAGGATGATAGATTAAATAATATTTTCCTTTTCAGGTTTTTTTTACAGTTCTCACATCAAAGAAGGGAGTATACGTTCCGCCCATTAAAAACAAACCGAGACATACAAGAAATGAAGTAAACAGTCTACTGATAACAAACACAATGATTTTTTTTAATTTATGAGCATGGATTGCTTAATAAGTATTTTAAATCAGGAATGATTTTATATTGTTAAATTTCGCCTTAAATTATTTGCTATGTTGACGTTTCTGTCATTAGATTCGAAACATTAGAGTACTTACTCCTAGTATATGTTAATTATTTTTTGGCCGTTTCTGTTTGTCTGAGCGAGGAGATAATGTACATATCTGGACGCTTAGGGATGGTCCAATAAAATTAAATACTCGTAGTGTAGCAGAGAACAAAGCAAAACAGCGAAATCAATCTAACCCAAAGCAAAAACGCGTCCATATAAACATTTATTATTGCTTGACGTTTATAGTAAAATAATTTGATTTGATATAGTAATGCACGACTAAATATGTACTCTGAACTGATGCCATCATGGTAAACGATTCCTCAATGCTGACTGTTCAAATAATCATGTTCAATTTAAAAAAAAAGTTTTGATATGTCTGCCCAGTAACACGTACAATTTTTTCTTAAACTTTACGATTTCTAAGGCAGTGTTTAAATTATCTTTTCAGTTCGAATACAGCATCAGGTCAACATAAAATGCTCTTAGAACTTCACGACTACAAACTTGCTAAGACAACTTTATTATGCGATTTATGTTTTAATAGTTAATTTTGTGTACTACACTTATAAAAGCTAACAGGCGCAGCATAAATGCCGTAGCAATATCAAAACGCATAACCATAAAGATAAAAATCGACTTGACTAATTTTTCCCCGGTTATTTTCATCAGAATAACTTCCGTAAACGCTAATGATCATGTTCACGGTCTCTAATCCAGGCATAACCGGTTGTTGTAAACTTTCGTGAACGAGGCAATAAGAAGATCCGTGTAAATGTTTCATGTATAAATATGAATATGCAGGAATTCTCCAGACATATTTTTGAAACCCTTTGACAGGATGAAAGTAAACAAATAAATATTAGCCGGATTTAAGCCTGTCACGATTGTTTTTGTTTGTTTATTCTCTGAAGGTTTGACTATATTTTCAATTAGATCTGAGAATCACTATTTTACGAATATAGTATTAAAATTTTAACAAAGTTACACAGAAAATATTTGCAGGTTGATATTAATTCGTCATGAGAGGGAGAATATAGTTTCCTGGTCCAATTTCACAAAGGGATTTTTCAATATTTAGGATAAAAACGAATCCTTACCGGTAAAAGCGTTATCCAACTTCACCAAACACAACACAAGAAGGGTACTAGTTTTGTAAGCGTCTCGAGCTTTCTCTACCTGGTCCCCACTCCGGTCAGCACACCTGCCTCGTCCCCCACTACTTCGGCGTTTTTTGAATTTCAACGGTCGCAGGAGTGATGAACTGGCTCCTGGGGATCTTCGCCTGATCCATCGGCTTATCCATTGTTCAATACCGAAATGGATAATTTTTGAGATTGGCCACTTTCGTCGAGTATTGTTAACAGCGAGCGTCGCCTCGTGGATGGGTCGTTGAATATTCTGTCCTGTTCATCCCTTCCAAAAGAGTTTTTACATAAATTGTTCTACTCATTACATTTCAGATAAAACCAATGACATCACAGCAGTGTATAGGTCACCTAGTAACGATTGTAATGATTTCATTGATCAGGATTATCTAGCCAAACAAGAAAAACGAACAAATCACGTTTTGTATGGAGACATTAACATTAATCTGTCTAGCAATTTGCAATTACATAAATGTATTAACTAAAAACGAGTTTGTCAGCGTAATTAACAAGCCTACTAGAGAGGTCAATAATTCACGAGTTGTATTGACCATATTTTTATAAAAACTTGCAATACTCTCTCTAAGTATAACTAGTAAACGAAATCACAGATCATTATAGTACCATTGTTATATTAATTGTAAAAACTTGAATATTAATTTTAGAGTCAAAAATTATTATGAATATTTGTCATGTATCAATTTTGAGCAGTTGAATATGTTAATTACACTAGAAAACTGGGACGATCTTTATCAGATTGAAGTTGTAAATGAAGCCACAAATCATTTCCTAAGCAGAATGGACGATTCAATTTCAAGTTCTACAACTACAGTAAAAATGAAAATTAAAAAAAATTAAAGGAATGGATCACACAAGGAATTGTATCAATTAGGAGAAAAGAAGAATTGTGTGCTAAACTTAAAAAACAACCCAAAATAAAGGAGTTAGAGACTTATTTCAAAAAATGCCAAAATTTATTGCAAAAACTAATAAAATGAACTAAAATACTTTACAGTAAGGACAAAATCAATGAAAATAATAATGATAACAAATTATTATGGCAAACTATAAATGAAATATCTAACGACTCTAAGATTAAAAAATACGGTAAAGAAATTATTGATAATACAGGAACTGGACGAAATTCGTCACCTGAAATAGAGGAGTGTTTTAATCAATACTTTGCCGATATTGGTAAACAAATTAATAAAAAATTTTAAAAAAAAATTTACTACACCATTAAATTATAAAAAATATGTACATTAATAACTCAATTTTCTTAACTCCAGTAACAAAAACAGAAATTCAAAAATATATTAACGAACTAAAGCCATCCAATTCATTTTATGTTTGCAATGTGAACAACAAAATAATTAAAATGCATAGTTTATTCATAGCCGACCCCCTTCAATATATATTCATTCTGAGCATTAATATAGGGATTGATCCTACAATTTTTAAAAAAATCATTAATTGTGCCGATTTTCAAAAGTGGTAATAAAAAATGTATTGAACACTATCGACCTATCTCTTTAACGTTATCTCTTTCAAAGTTATTAGAAAAGTGTCTGTACATAAGAATTAAAGGCTTCTTAGATCAGCAAAACTTTTTCGTAGAAAACCAATTTGGTTTCACACATAAAAAAGTACTTCAGATGCAATATACTTTGTAATAAATAATATTTATGAAAAACTGGCTAAAGCAAAAGAATTGATGGGAGTTTTCTTGGACATTAGCAAGGCATTTGATTCAATAGACCATGAAAAATTGTTCAACAAACATGTGAAAAAAGACATAAGAGGTTTCGCTTTAAAATTGATCAAAAGTTATTTTATGGATAGAATGCAAATAGTTAAAATAAATAATTCATTATACCCTCAAAGTAAATCAAACCATAGTATTCCCAAGGTATAGTCCTGGGGCCATTATTTTTTCTGATTTATATAAACGATATTTTTGACCTTGACGTAGACTGCACAATTACTGGATTCGCTGATGACACCGTCTTACTAATTGAGGATGAAACAAATGAACAATTAATGATAAAAGCCTGTGGAAATATAAATAAACTACGAAGATGGTATCAGACAAATGAACTTTTATTGAACACAGAAAAACTAAATTAATTATATTTGGTATCTAAAACAATAGGAATATAAATAATAATAATTTAATAGTATATAACGACAATTGCACTTCAAAAATTGCTCTATCTGCTTTGAAATTAAACAAGTTTGTTCAATTAAATATTTAGGATTAATCATAGACAAAAACCTAAGATGGGAAGAACATCTGTAATAAAAAGAATCCGATCATTATTTTATAAATTTCGATTATTAAGATATAATTGATACAAATACCATAAAACGAGTTTATCTTGCATTTGTTTTTATATTTTCTCTTATGGTGTGGTAGCATGGGGTAATGCAAATTTATCTACTAAAAGACGATTATTTACAACAATTAATACAATAATTAAAATAATTTAAAAACCTAGATCGTACTCCCCCATTCATTTGTATAAAGATTTTAAAGTTTATAATTTCAATCAGATATATTTATTAAATTTACTTATTAAATTTTATAAAGATTGGAATAATAAATTATCAATCGCTCATAACTTCTCTATTGAACCAATTGATTCCTCCATCAGTTTACAAAGATATAGAACCACCTGTTGTAAGAAAAACCCATTTAATATTGCTATTGAATTCTGTTATACCAACAAATTAATACAAATAGTTTTGCTGACCTAAAATCATTCAAAAAACATATTATAAATAATATTTATGTAACCATACGAACTTTAAATAATAATATGTAGTTAAATGTACCTAAAATCATTCAAAAAAACATATTATAAATAATATTTATGTAACAATTTGAAATTTAAATAATAATATGTGTTCACTGCGTTGGTATTTTGAAAGAAAGACTGATCATCTCACCCAGCACAAGCCATTAGGCTTTTGGGTGAATGCCATTGTTATATAATACAAATCTAATGTTCATAGTATAATGTTGTATAAATACCATATCTGTAAAATTGTGAGTTTTGTTAATTGGCAAATAAATATCTATCTATTTATCTTTGGAGGAATAATATTGGCAATTTTTGTGTAAAAGTTTTGTCGTTGGTTCATTTGATTTTCCCAATTTTCTCATAGTTATTGTCATAATGTGAACACAAATTTGAAACGTCGTTTTCGTTAGTCGTCGAATCAGTTAATTCCAAAATTATTAATCCTCTTCTTAATTTGTAACAATTTTGAATTAATATTGCTCAAAATGCTTTCATCATCCGATTCATAAATTCGTCTTTTTTTAATGTTCATATGTCTTATTTCTATAATAAAAAGAAACTCCGAAATTTCCGCAAATTTTTTATTATTCTTACTTACCAACATCACTATCAGACGAAATGGACATATCGCCGCCTATTTTATTGGTTTGTGAACTCATTCTAACAACTGTATGAAATATTATTTTATTTATCTTAAACTATGATTTCTTGGTTAATATCAATTATATTTAAATAATACTCACGCTGCAATCTATTAGTATAAGGGACGCTAATCAAACAGTTGGACATGCGAAAGAAAAATGAATAAAATCAGTGAAATTACTTCTCACCAGTTCATCAGAATAATAATACCGTTCTCTTGTAAACGATGTTGTTTTTAGGAAACTAGAACTAGCTAGGTAGTATTTTCTAAAGCCCAATGCACACTGAAGCCGTAATAATTGCAGTTGTTTTAACAATTATTAGGAAATTATTAGGAAAAAAAAAAAAAAAAAAAAAAACATTATCTCATTTTTTTATTTACTTATACCATTTTCAAAATTAACAGCGCATATTACAGTCTAAATGAAAAGTTGTATAATTTTCTATTAGATACTGGTTTCAATTAGAACAACGGTTTCTTAGAAGTTAATAATATAATAAATTTAATAAAACTAAACAGAGTTATATTGACTGAAATTGATTATGAGAACAGCAACATAACTAAGCCTTGTAAGTAATTTCTAAAATGTTACTAGTTCGGAAAAAACCACTTCAGAAGATGTCAAGAAATAGTCAAATTTGACTTAGATTAAGTAATAATGAAAGTGGATTTTTGGGAATGAACAACGCCTATAACAAATATTTAATGAATTTTTATTTCTAATTGCTTCTCTTTTCTCTGAAAAAACTTAAATTTCAATTTATTGCTACTCATTATCATGAAAATTGCAAAATCCTATATATTTGATTTTACCAAGTTAATTTTCGAATGATATTAAATCGAACGTCCCCAAATAAAATTCGTCTGCTATATAAAAAATAACTGAAGTCACGTTAGTTCAAGTGGTTAATCAGCGGTTGTGGGTTCGAATCCCGCTGATACTAATATTTCATCTCAACCAAAAACCTTAGATGAAAGAATAATTATTTGGAACAATTAATATGGACAATTATGACCACGCACATTATGGATTAATTTTATAAAAAAGAGTTTTATTTAGCTTTCCTATTCAAGTTCTGAGAAAAATCTTAGTGAACCGAAATAATGAAATTAAGGGAAGAATTAAGGGATATTGGAAGGAAGATTACTAATGAAAGGCCAAGGGGGAACTCTGGTTTAAACTTGGCTTTCTCAATTATATTTTGCTCAAAACAAGACACTAAATTAGTTTTTTATGCTCTTACTTTTGATATTTTGCTGAACATAAAGGGACTTCAGATAAATATAGATTCACAAGATCTAAGGGAAAACTCGTTAACCTCCCGTTTTTAACAGTTTTCCACCAAAACAAGAATTCGTCTGGTTCCTTTTCTCGATTAATATTTGTCTACTTTATGTATTCTTATATCACATTTGATCGATGTAATATAACTTGTGCAAGTAAAACAAGTGTAATCTGTCAATTAATTGTGACAAATAAGAAGATTAATCGAATACAAGGCTCTTCCTCCGTTCACGCCTTATGAACTTCTACTCGCTCCAACAAATACACATTTCGTATTATTACTGTTTACATAAAACATCATTAATGATCGGCGTTTTGTACATACAATACTATATGATTTCCTAAATTCAAATTCCCGGAAACTCAAACTTCTAACGTTTATTTCCATATTTCTTGGATTATTTGTTTTATGAATTATAAGTTTAATTCATTAAATATGTATATATATATATATATATATATATATATATATATTTACACAAGCATCAGTATAGTAAGGAAGAGGAAGGGAGAGATAAAAAATAGGGAAAGAAAGTGAAAGAGAGGGGTGTAAGGAGAAGACAGAAAGGATAACAAGCCATATATATATATATATATATATATATATATATCATAAATACTGGCTACTCGTGTTACAAACTAACTGAAAGAAAAGAAAAAACCGTGGTTGAAGGATTGGTAAGGTGGAAAGATTAATAATACTAACAAATAAAAAGCTTAAGGAAATTTTGAATGAATTTCTTAAACGTTTTTTAATGTTGATTCGAAATGCTCTTCACCCGCAATGTATTTTCGAAGCACGGCCGTCGCATTAAAACCGCAAAACCCGTACGTAAGAAGTATATCAGCTTATACTTCATTAGGAAAAGTAGCCATAGTGTTAACAAGATATCACATAGATAACTAAAAACGTTTTGAATCTTAAAAATCTTTTATTCCGGAGAATAAAAACACAATAATTCTATAATCAATAGTGCAGTCGTGTTGGTAAATGACTAAACACTTGCACTATTTCAATTTCGGCCCCAAATTATAAAAATGTTTAATAAATTCTTTAAAAATTTCCTTAAGGTTTTTTCTAAATTTTACACCTTAACAATCCGTCAGCCACGGTTTTTTCCTTTCCTCCATCAATTTCTTCACCTTTGAAAAAAGTAATTACAAAAGAAATTACACCACTAAAAAGGTTATTAAATGGAGTACGTCTACTGAAATTTGCTGGGCTCTAGTTTTGGAAATAGTAGTTTAGAATCACCATAGTAAGTTTTCAACTTTGAAAAAAAAAATTTTTTTTCAAAGTTCCTGCTACTAAACATTTCTTTCACGAACGTTTACAGTAGTTAATTAGAACATATGTGTGTGTTTGAGAGTGAGAAAGAGAGGGAGAGAAAGAGAGAGAGAGAGTATGTGTAGAGTGTAAAGGAAGAGGAAGGTTGAGAGAAAGATTGAAAAAGGGAAAATCATGAAGGGTGAAGGAGGAGGGAAAGGAGAGACGGATGTAAATAAAGTAAGAAAGAGACAGAAAAATAGAAATAGAGAGAGTAAGAGAGAAAAAGGGAAAGACAGCTCAAAAAAGATTGTGATAGAAAGTAAGAAAGAAAGATAAAGAAAGGAAGCCAGAGTGACAGAGGAAGAGAAAATGTAAGAACCGTTAGAGGGAAAGTCTCTTTTACGCAATATATTTAAAAAAAATCTAAATTAAAAATCAACATGACAACAAACACGCACAGAGAACACACATTTTCAAACGTATAACACTTTTAATTAGAAATAATTTGTCAGTTTCAAATGGATGCGAGATTGTAAAATAGCTGCATATCTTAACAAGACAATTTCACCGCTCACGGTATAATAACGTTTCATAATTCGCCATTCCTTGTAGACAATGCAAATAATGTGGGAGGACGTCAAGTGAAATTCATCGACGCCAACGTTTGACCCTCATCCACGGCAAATGGAACAATGAGGTCCAGTCCTTCCTAACAGCCGACGTATGCCATGCCGGCTGGAAATTATGTAGTTGCGAGGGTGGCTAGCTTCCGGCTTCAAATAATAACAGACCGGCCGATTGAGTTTTGAACGGAGTCACAGAAAGGGAATGAGGTTTTTATTTACAAACAAATTCAATGATTAAAGTTTAATTTTTTTAGTTGGGTTGCGAGAAAATTATGTGTGTAATTTTTCATCTTAGCACTAAAGAACTACTAACAGAATAGAAAGACCTTTTTAAATTTTATCTTCAATGAATACTTTTAAACACTCAATCAAACAATGCAAACGTCAGGCTTAATTCAAATTGAAATCTTACCATGTTTGTTCGCAAATAATACCCTGTTTGGGCTAACTAATTCCAGGAATTTTGAATTATTCAACAACAATCCAATCGAGTACCAGATGGTTTGTAGTGAGATTTATGCAGTGTTCACATCGCTAATAGATTTGCAGAATTTATCGCATTATAAAGAACATTAACTCAAAATGTAATACTCCCTTTAGGTAATTATTATTAAAGTAATAACATGCAGATTGAGTATGTTAAAATTACGTACTACGCAGCCTAGTAGGTTTATTTGATAGTTAATAATAATAATAAACCTATGTTAGAATGTTTAAATGTTATGACATTAGCCGCTAAAACGCCCTTAAAAAAAAATAATAAAAAAAATAAAACTTGTAACAAGCAAGAATTTCCGCTCCGGGTAAAAACCGAAGTTTTGAGGTATAATTGATATAATAAGTGTATGATAGTGGTGTGTTGTGGAAGCTAGGACTTCCCTTTGTCAGTCTAGTGTTTTTTGAACTGTTTTTTGGTGAGGTGAGTTCAATTGGATAAATATTTTGACGATTAGAGAAGCCTGCTGGGTGTTAGTTTATAGCTCGTATTCCCTATGGGAAGTATGGGGCCTGAATCTCTCTAGAAACCTGGTTTCAGGGTTGGGTAAGATTTATTTATTTAGTTTTGTCTACGACAGGCTTCGCTCGCGGACGCGAACCACCCTCGGGTTTCGCTTCGGTGAGTCCTTAGGGAGGGCCGGATTGGCGCTGTGGACGGTGCTTCGGTTGGGCCACTGGCCGACACCCCCTGGACTTTTCCGGCTTTTTATAAGGCTAAGTTCCTTGAACTTAGAAATAGATACGCCGGTTTTAGTCTGATTTTTACAGACGGGTCCAAGACCGGCGATGGTGTGGCGTGTGCTGTGTATAGCGAGGGAGTGGCCACCTTCTAGTCGTTCCCCTCTCATTGTAGCCTATACACGGCAGAGCTGTAATACCCTCTCGAGGCGGTGCAAACCGGGGATGGCTCAGCCTTCCTGTACCGACTCTCTGTGCGGGCTATACGCGACAGGTTCTCTGTGAACCCTCTCATCAATGATAATAATAATAACAATAAACATAATAGCAATCAGGACTAAAATATTTCAGTTTGAGTACATGTTTATCCAAAATTAAAACAAGATATAGATTTATCAGCGTTAATGCTGACAGCTGGGATAAAAAATAATTTGAGTAACTCATATAAATTATAGATAAATGACAGGTAAATAAATAGATAGATGGATCGCCAGGTATATCAAAAGATAACCATATAGAAAGTGTGAAATAATTAAAGGAAGAAAGAAAGAAACAAAACATAGAGAATGATTGACTATTGATAATATTGTCTATTGCGAATAATTGAATAATTGACTTATTGATTATTGATTCTCTATGATAATTGTAGACTGATTTATAGAAAAATGATTTTACAAATTTGGTTACAAAATTTTCTATTGTCCCTCAACTTTCTTTGTCTCTACTGAGTAAGGAAGATAAAGAGATTTTACTAACGAAACAAAACCGACATTTTGTGGTTTGAAAGCACTGATTGTGAAACAGATTTTTTTCATCTGAGTTTTGGTGTTACTATTTATTACATCTGGCAATAAACTAGCTTTGACAGTAGATTAAGAAATAATATACCATGACGTAAAAACCTCCGTGGTATGAAATTCAACATGTATCAAATTGTTTCTAAATGTTTGAACTGTCCAGTGCGCTCAAAAAACGTTTGTTTCATACGTTTGCACAATTACAATCTTTGAAGCACATAGATCAATGTAAATATTTTACGTTTGTTCATATCCTCCGTCGATTTTTCGTTGTTTGTTATAACCTCATAGTCAGAGCTCTGAGAAAGAGAAAGTAATATTTTTAGATACATAAGGGTAGAGAGAGAGAGAGAGAGAGAGAGAGAGAGAGAGAGAGAGAGAGAGAGAGAGAGAGAGTGTGTGTGAGAGAGAGAGAGAGGGAGAGACCAGTGAAAGGATAAATGGAAAGATTGAGAAAAAGACAAAAATAATGAGCAAGAAAAAACAAAATAGAGGAAAGTCGTGATCAGATGCCAACAGCCGTACATAAGATACATGAGAAAGGTAGCCAGAACAAAATAATATTGATGAGAGGCAGAAAACGTTTTCATATTCAATTGAACCAAATTTAAATTTTGGGTCTGTTTTTTAATTTGTCGTGGTTCGTATTTGTAATTACGTGTATAATAGACGTGACTTTTAGTTTTCAGACGATTTTTATAACAACACGGTCAAATCTGACGACAAACACGCGTCAGAAAACATATTTTTAGATCTAAGTCGTCTAAATAAAGTTGGATTAAAATAGAAACTTCTTAATAACAGATATGATCGGGTTAGGCTTTTATAATACATTTATCTCTTCTTTTTTATCGTTAATAGTTAATGTGTTTCCTTTGTACGTTTATGAGTAGACCTAACTTATTTGATCCAAGTGCCAAAACGAATCGGGTGAGCCCTATTGATTCACATAATGGCCTTTCCTCGCGGACGTATTGAAAGCTTTGCCCCCCTCCCCTCGAGTTCGAAAAGCTCCGGATTGGGCTTATTTAACACGGTGCCGTTTCGAACTTAACAAAATGACTCTGGACTTGTGCGCCTCGGAGATACGTGACGTGATTATTCACAGATGGGATAAGGCGGAAGTATTCATATTTAAACCCGTATCCGTTATGCAATCCTTGATTTATTCGGCCGGGCTGGAGGGAGAATTCGATTCCATCACGGCCCGTTTAGTAACGCTGTGCTGCTCTTATTCAATGGCTTGTATTGATTTTGGGCCCTACTCGCATAACTTATTGCAACGGCGCTGAATTAAATAATAATTAGACAAAGATTCCTACGTGTTTAATTAACATTTCCATTAACAACAATGGACGGAAGGGTTTAGGCGTTGACACGGCGCTCATCACTGTAAGGTAAAGGTCCCGGGTTCGAATCCAGGGGGCCCTGCATTCGAACCCGACATACTTCCAAATGGGCTTTTGTGGTTTTGTCAACAACACCGTCACCCCCAAACTTGTTGTCAAGTCAAAAATTGTCCCTATCAGTCATTTGTGCTTGTATAGACGATCGTATAAGGGCAGTGGAAATTGAGTGGGAGATGGTGATAGATATAGATAGGGGAGAGTTATTGAGTCAGATATGGTGATATGTAGATAAAGACAGAGGATAATGAGTGAGAGATAAATTAAGACAGAAGAGAGTGAGGACATAGAGATGAAGATACACAAAAATGTGTTAATATGATAAACTGAAAAACTTCATACAAATAATTTTAATATTTACCCCAGTTTCATTTAATGCTTTGATACAAAATTAGAAACCAAAATAAAATAACACTGCGCAAGTTTTTCCTCTTAATTTGGTTTTATTCCTATGCAGCGTTTCTCAAGTGGGAGTGTAAATTTTTGCAAAAAAGTTAAGTGTTAAGCCAGTTACACAATCGGAAATTACGCTGGCTGTAAATCATCGTAATGGTACGAGACATTTCGCTAAATCCTTCTTACAGAGTATAAAATTTTTACGAGATAATTATGTTTTCTGGCTTAACAAAGCAATTTCAGGGCAAATGTTCACAGGGCGTCGACAGGCTGCAAAATTGGACCTCTTAAACAATAGGTGAATTGAATTAAAGTTTGTCATCAGTTTAATCTTAAATCTTGCTGTAAAATATATTCTTGCCTCAATACCCGTATATTAAGATTCCCAGGAAAATCGAACAGAATTTTATCCGTCAGTATGTTGTTGTAGTCAGATTAATAATTACAATGATTTGTATTTTAAAATGTTCGATCATTTAATATTGTTTTTTACATTCAAGATAGAACGATTAAACAATTACATGAAAAAATGTTTTTTTAGTAGTATCAGAAAGAGAGAGAGAGAGAGAAGAGAGAGAGAAGAGAGAGAGAGAGAGAGAGAGAGAGAGAGAGAGAGAGAGAGAGAGAGAGAGAGAGAGAGAGAGTAAGTGCATAAAGTATCTGTGAGGATTATTTACACGTAACTCGTCGAAATCATACCTATAGTTTTAAATTGGCAATTACATTCAGCCTCTCCAAAAAGCAGAAACATCAATGCTTTATATAGATTGCCTTGCAAGTTCGAAGCACAAATCTTATAGAATCAAAAGACAAGTTTTGCTAGCATTTCGTTTTGCTTCCCTCTAAATAAACTTATTTTCACATATGCTCAATTCATTATATACAATTTTTCATTTCGACAAAATCATGTATAATTAATTGAGCATTTGTATAATTAAAAATAAAATGATAAAAATAATAAAAGTTGGTATTAAAATAATTTTTTCTATCATGTAAACACTAACCATTTACAAATCCATTTTTGTTTTTTCAATTATTATACATATGTGCTCAGAAATGGGAAAAATAAAAAACTTGAAATATAGGCGGACGAATTGACAACCTCGTCTAAGTTAAAGTGGACAGAAAGTTTGTTTTCAATTTCAAAGGACAATAAGCCGGAACGTAAATGAAAGTTGACCGTGGTGAGGATATATTGTATCTCAAACGCACCTAATTGGTGCTAAACAACGACAAAATTATTTTTCTATTTTTTAAAATCTGCCTTGCTAAATTAACTAGTATTTTAGAACAGGATAAATTTCACAACTGCCCGTTTACCAGAGATTTTCTTTTTTCCTTTTAAAGAGCGGTTTTAACCAACAGCGAGAGTGGGCGGACCGCTTAAATCAATATTGTGCAACTCATAAAATACGTTGATTAACACTGGCTGAACTTAATTTATAAACCTAAAAGCTCAATTTACAATTCACTCGTATAATTATTTTACTTAATCTATTATTTTAATTAACAATTATATCACAATATTTGTGGCGAGATATGCTAATTTGCCTTTCTTGTAACCCATATTCATTGAAAGATGAACGGAAATAAATCTGTAAATTACGGTACTAATATATTATGTAAACAATGAAGTTTTAACTCAAGTCAGGCTATCTTACGCGAGTTCAATATGGAGCCAAGAAATAACGTGTTCATTTAAGTGGTATGGATCAAGCTTTTATCGTAAGTAAGAAATTGAATTGATAGAAAGGAAAGAAGGAAGAAACGGGACCCATAAAGTATAGAACTATTAAATTTTTTACTTAATTAGTTTTTTTTGGTTGTTTTTGAGAAACCTTTATTATAGCATAGTATAAGAGCTTTCCGCTACAGATTGGAACTTTAAATAAATATGATTAACTAGTTGATGGAAGTTTAAAGATCATGCAACACATTTCATTGGCTATCATGTTATCGCGTGAAATAGTGGATATTCTTACTAATTTTATTTGGTTGTTGAGTCCCATAAAATTAGAGGTAGAATCGTTATTCCTTCAGTCCGTAAATAAAAACCTTTGAAATTGCCTGGCCGACTAATACATACTTAGGGCCGTCTTTGCTCGCTATTTCTTACTGGTCAAACGCCATTTACCCTTTACGCTTGTTACAAATTATTTTGTATGATTGTAAGCCAGGCCGTTGAACAGGGTCCATAATTCGTGTTAATTGTCTGAGAGCGGGCCAAAACACCTAACAAAGCTCCGAGGCTGTTAAACTGCGACCCAGTCGCTGTTAGGGTACTTCGGGGCTCACACCTGCTACAACGAAACTCCTCAAATTCCCAGATGGGTTGTAGCAGAAAGGCCATAAACCTCGGCTTAAAGGCATTTTCCTACTATCATGAATAGTACTAAAAAACACTAGAAATAAGTAGTAAACGTAGAAGGAATTTCAAAATTTTTATTCTGTCCACTTTAATTTTTAATCTACAAACTGAATATTGAGGAAATAGGAAATTGCTTAAACCAATACTTCAAAGCGTGGGGTCCGTCTTGAAAACCTAATTTGAAGTTTTTTCCATATGGACCATCTCGCCCCATCGGGGGAGTTTAACGAGATTTCAATTGATCCCGATAAATTCTGAAATAAAACGAAAAGGATTATAAATGACAAGTCATTAATACATTTAAATGAAGACCCTTCCCGACTTTAGGGGCGGTTTTCCTACTTTCAGATCTTTTCACCCTAATCCCGGGCGTTATTTTTTTTAGTTGCCCTCCTCATTAGGCCCACAATTTGGCATTTATTCACTTAAATCTCTTTTAGCTTTAAAAGTGAAGCCGCCTCGTTTAATACAGTGTTATTTTAAATGGTCAATATATCTAATTGAATTTTTTTTTTTGGTAATGGAATTGCCAACTTGCATTCTGTTTGCTATTTCGGGCACGTAAAATGACCTTTATGCAACATTTGACAATTCAATTATCAGCGATTTTACCAGGCTGAACTATTTTTTCTCTAGCTATTTAACTCTTGAAGACATATTGATTCATTTCTTATATTGCATTGTACCATAAACAATAAACACATTTAACTACTTTTACATATATTTTACAAATATTTTCTATGTAGGATATTTTTAGCTATTTTTTATTTTTACAAATGCACTGGCCTAGTTTTCAAAGGTACCAGAAAGTTGGAACGCTTGTAGATTAGATGTATCACACGCATCACATCATAAATCTAATGAATCACCTTTACATAAAAAATAAAAACAATAACTACTTTCAGCTATTTTTTAAATTTATTTGGAATATATTTGTATCAATGGTATATGTTTTATTATTTATGATAATGTGTGGTGTTTAGTGACCGTTAGCCAATGATTATTAGGAGATCGTGAGATGCGGTCTGGTGTGGCGTAGGTTTTAGAAAAACATGTTTTTTATCTTGCCAACGTTTCGATCTTTATTGAGATCATCTTCTGGGCCTGGGATTTATAAATATTGTTTACATTTTAGAAATACATGTGGGATGTGAAGAAATGAATTTATACAATGCTAAATTTTAGATGAAAAAAAATAAATTTATACAGTCCTAAAAAATTTTAGATAAAAAAAGACTTATGCAATGCTAGAAAATTTTAGATTCAATTAAAGTATTTGTACTCACTCAATATCGATAACATACATATATCATCATCACATCACACAACGTATAAAGCAATCATCACATTCCACAATGAAACATTTCTACATAGTCTAATTCTTCAACAATTTGGCTTTCCTTTCCCTAATTATCTCCGTCTATATAATCTTGAAAAGATAATCATTCCCCATTTTTTCCTATTGTCGGCTCCTTTCACCTCAAAGAAGCCGACTACTCACATAAAAATGTCTTTCTATTCCCGACATCCCTCCAACATAAAATTATTTATTCTAAATTTTTTACACAAAAACGTACACTCTTTTTATCGTGTGCATGTATCGTGATATATTTATCAGTGTTAAAACAATGTTCAAATTTAAAAAAAGTTAATTTAACTTTGATAACAAAGATTTGCAAACAAAGTGACTGCCATGTGTTAACGCCTATTCCAAATATTTTCCTTTTATGTTTTGACACTTAAGCCTTAAGCCTATTAGGATGTTTGCCCACAATCAGGGGCCGGCACACAGTTGTCCTACAAGTCTGACGTGTCAAAGTTTGTATTTTCTCCAATATTTTCTCTAGCTGTTCAGCTGTTCTTTATGTTTAAGAGCTATTTTAGTTGTTTCTTTCTATTTTATTTTTTAATATAGATTTGTTGTTGTTATTTTGTAGAGAGTTATTGTAATCATCCACCATGAAGAGGCAACTACGTAACCTAACTGAATTGACATTTGGGATGTTAAGGCACAATTTTTTTCGTTAATAACCATTAACTGTAATTATTTAGAATTGTTTTGACAACACTTAAATAGATAGTATATATATNTGAGAATCGGACCATGGACAATATGAACTTTTTTGTTCATTTTAGGGTGAAGAATCTACTGGAGAAGTTTGTAGCACGAGTAGCAATTCACCCTGTATATATACTTTGCAGGGTGGGCGACCAAGACCCTAGGGGTTATATGCCTGGGTAGACTCGTACCCCTTCCCTGTAAGGTCCGGGACTTGGTCGGCTCACGTGTCCTGCATAAATCTCTTGGACCTGTTCACAAACCCCAAGATTTTGGACCATTTAATCTCGGAAAGTGATTTGGTGATGTCCTCTCCTTCAAAGACCTAGAATACCTATCACACTCTGCGAGGTAGTGCCTTGCGTTTCTTCTTTTATTTCGCAAAAACGGTAAAAGGGATCTGATAGGATTACGAAGAGGTGTCTTCTCAGTGGGCAGTGGCCCGACAAGATACCTATCAGCCTCCTAGTTCCCTTCCTTGAGATAGAGAATAGCCATTTCGATTCTGCTGGTTTGATCGCCTTAACAAACTCGTTCGATTGCCTGTGCCCGGGGGATAAATTCCACTCCCTAAGGAATTGTTCATGCCCAGTTATTAATACTCTCTTTCGCTATGCTCATAGAGTGAGGTAATACCGGTTGTGGCCCGACAAACGCATTATTAGAACCTTATTTGGCTAGGCCATCCGCCTTTTCATTGCCATGGTGTTCTTTATATGCTCGTATCCAAATAAGGGTTACCTTGTTCTCAAACCTGGAAGAGATCCTATTGATAAGATCTACAGTTTCCTCCACCAGTCGTGAGGTTGACAAATCTTTTTGTTATGACCTAAGACTTGCCTGACTGTCAGAAAAAATTCTAATATCTTTTCCCTTAATTTTATTTTCCATAAGTGTACTATAATACACATTAATGGCCCAGATTTCCGCCTGAAAAACGGAGGTGCTATTACCAAGAGGGGAGGAGATGCTGATTCCTAATTTTTGTATGTTGATTCCTGCACCACTCCCTTTACCTTTGATAAGTGATCTATCTGTGTAGCAGTCTATGTGACGATGGTCATCATCCAAACTATAATTATAATCACAAGGGGTGACAACCTGAAAGTGCTTTTTCCCCGAAGGGGTTTTAATCTTTTTATCACTAACGCTTAATTAATAATTGACCCTTAACCTTACTCAATAGTTGTGAGAATTTCGAAAGACCTATGTTATTGCACTTATGATTCTAGCTGCCCTCGCTAATTAATCTGTAGCAGCTGATTAGTGCTCTGGCCTTAACCTCAATGTGAAGAGGTGTGGTATTGGTTATGATTTCAAGTGCTAGGTTGGGTGTAGTTGAAAATTCTCCTGTTATCATTGTTAGTCTTTGAAATGACCTTAATTTATTACTGTTCCCTTTATTTTCTAGACCTTTCCACCATAGATTGTATATAGAATTGTATAAAGTACTTTTAATAAATAGCTTATTTATATTGTACATTCATACTTTAATAAATATTTATCAATTTATCTTTCTTTGTACAAATTTTAAGACTTTAAACTTTAAAATATTGGTAAAAGGTCTGTCAAGAAAAACAAAATGTTTATCTCTACTCCTTCATCTTTACCCTGCCTTTTTCGAATGATCTATTGGTTTCATGTAGAAATGTAAAAATACTTCGTCATCGATGTTGGAATTTTTAATTTGTAAGATATTTTTATATTGCTCAGCATAAGGAGTGCGGTTCATAATAGGCTGAATAACCTGTAAAACATCATACAGATGACGTTCTGGGCTCGGTGCGTCATATATGTCATTATATAGCATATTGACCAAAACCTGAAGTGTATTTAATACTTATAAAACTTGCAGTAGCTTGTATTAGCAGCACCTTGAATTCGCATGCAATACGAACCACTTCTTTTTATGTCTGCATTTTGAACATTGACTGAAGCAAAAGCTAATATACTATTATAAAATCGAATATTTTCCATTAAATCTTCGTTTATCTCTTTGGGTACATATACGGCTTTTTATTCAATCGGATGGGTATCGTTTAAGTATATATGAACCGCCGAAGCGAGTACATCCCGATGGGGTATCGAGATCGAGTAAAACAATTTTGCCCTTATGGCAAATAATACTACCCGATCGACAAACATTTCCAAAAACAATTCTGCACGCCACCAAAGGCATATAATATCCTTACTTCATACATCAAGATATTTGACATCGATCGAAATGTTGCCTTTTGTCTCACCCTACAATGAATATTTCTTTGTCTTATTTATTTTTTTTTTATTCTGCATATTATAAAAATTTTCTTCTTTGCGTTTGTTGAACGATTCTATGATTTTCTCTGACCTTGATTGTTATCAATTGAAAACTAACTCATCATAGTGGCCATGAAAGACATTCCCCCATTCGCCGAAAGTGGTTACATTACTATCCCAAAATATGTTTAAACGCGTTGTAGACTCGTGTGGCGGCGACCAGTTCGACGTCGCCACTGTGGTTACCGTTAACTTTCATTAAATTTAAATATTCATACTCATATTGATCGATCTCATCATAAAGATTTGAACATACCAACTACTCGGAAACATGGCCGACGATTTGGGGACTAACTCTTTCCATAAAATTTCTCGTTCCATCTCTCCATAAAATCACAACGATAATGCCCTAAATACAGTTGCCGTAGACAGTTAGTTACTTCAATTTTAGTCGAGCTAAGCCTTGAGAAAGGCTGATTAAAGCAGCTTAAGTTTAACCCTGAAAATGGCTGATTGGAAATTGATTTGGAAATGTTGTCAGACGAGCAGATAATAAAATACTGAATATATGTTCTCTCAAAAAAACAAAGAGAGAGAGAAAGAAAGAAAGAGAGAGAGAAAGAGAGAAAGAGAGAGAGAGAGAGAGAGAGAGAGAGAGAGAGAGAGGGTGAGAGAGAGATGGAACACATAAGAGATCAATTGATTAAAACCTTCCGTAACTTCGCAAATTATAATCCTTTTTTAGTGGATTTGTTATTAGATTATCTCAAATATTCAATATTATATAAAAAGATCAAGCAGAGAATCTTTCACAATTTTAATCCCAACAAAAAAACATAAAGTAGCTAAATTACGAATTAAAATAAGTACTGATAGCATTTGTTTGCAATTTCAAATTAAGCTTAGTTTGTACAAGAAACGTTCCTTTTTTTCAATTATGTATAATATGATATGGTTTGTTGGATTTTAAAATCAGAAAATAGTGAGAAGAGAGAAAAAATTATTAAAACGCTGTCTTTTCTTTTTCTACACTATTAAAACTGTATAGGCCGTTTTCTCACACTTACAATTAATACAATACAGTAAAATTTATAAGACACATTCACATAAAATTATAAAAACACTCAAATAAACAAAACAGACGAATTTTATATTTTTTGTGGCATACTTTTGCTTTAAATAAAAAATGAAAAATTGGTGCTGAATAAAATTTTATAGAAACATGTAATGTATGAAGTGTATTGTTATAGCTATTTGTTACCTATTTATACTTTAGACAATCTTATAACATTGTTTTTGTTGTTTGACTTAGATAAAAAGTATAATTAATTGAAATTATTAACAATATTGAGTTAATTTAACTTACCATTTCTGAATTGTTACTGGACTTTTTTTAGAACATATTTGTTTGTTCTTTAATTAATAAAAAATGTATATGTAAGTTCATATAATAAAATATTAATAAAAAGGAACATTTATGTGATGTAAAATGTCATACTATTTTTATGTGCTAAATGTAAATTTTAAACTTAATTTTAATGGAATTCATCATTTTGTTTTAATTTTTGACAATTTCAATGTTTTAGATGATAGATAAATTATTATGATACAAATAAGCTATCAGTAAAATATATAAATGTTGAATAAAACTAGTTTCTATAGTACCACTCACCCTGTAATTATTGTATAGTTTGCATATCGCATCTATATATTAATAATGCATAAGAGGGGGGAAAATGGCAATAATATTAATATTCATATATGAAATATCTTAAAAATCACCGTGCGTCTGCAAAAAATGGAGAATATAATATTTACTTGACATTTCTTAACTATCCCAATTTTATGATTATTTTCGATAAATAAAATGATTCATTTATAAAAATGCACTAATTAATGATTAAAAATAGGATTAAATCTTGAAAAGAATATATTTTACATAATAAAAGATATTGTTTATATCATTTTTATTAAGTTTGGGTGGTTAGGTTTTACCGTTGTGATGCTTTGCTTAAATTTTAAAAGATTTCAGAACAAAGAAAAGACAAAAACAAACAAAACCTGTACTTGCGTACCAATTTAGTGGAAACGTTGCCAGCTTCGATCTGAAAAACGAGAAAAAACACAATGACTATTTATAATTCAAAGGCAAATCTCAATGTGCAGGTGATCGAGTTTCATTAGCGTTCAGACAGTCAGCCACACACGCGCTCTCACACACTAACGTTTATGTGCCGAAGGGAAACAGTGCTTCACACAATGCTGGTTAATTGATTTTAACCTAATGAAGCCGTAGGTGGGCAACAGGTATGAAAACGAGGGTAGCGGTTATGGAACGATTAACCCTCACGTTGTCAAATTATTACCTAATTCCGGCTTGTCATTTCCATAATAAAATTACATTTTTAGTAAATTAAAACTGTGCGCAATTGACAGTTTTCCTATTAACTGTTTTTCTTTGTGGAATATTTTGTAACTATCTACATTCGTTATCCTTCAGAAAGATAAGTTTCGTGGGTTTAATTTACAAACGCTTCGCCGCCCTTTAAGGGCGAAGTATTACAATTAACACACGCTTACTGTTTAAAGTTGTGTCAGAATCCTGAACCCGCATGCCGAAGAAAATATTTCCCATTTTGTTACAGGGTGTCGGATGCTGTATCTTGAAGATTCCGGAGTAGAATGGCTCAAATTTTCTACCCATTAAATCCCTAACGACTGAAATCGCAAATATGTTATCATTTGCAAATATGTTTAATTAAGGGATTTAATTTATAAATTCATTGTTTTATTTTATTATTGCAAGGATTTGAATATAGCACTGAATTTTTTTTCAAAAATTTCAAAAGAAAAATATAAGCATTTTTTCGATCAGATCAACAGCAATAATAGCCGGGCCGAAAAATGAGTTTATCACCCACCACAAATGCAAATAGCAAATATAAAAATATTTACTTAGCATACATTATATTTATTTTATTTGACAATAAAAAATTGAATATGCAATTTTATCATTCACCGACACTGTGGATTTATTAGACACATCTAATATTTTTTCAATTTAATCCTCATCTTCTCAACATTTTTTAATTAATCAATGTACAATTATATTAATACAATGGAAATATAATAAGAGATTAATTTTTTAAGGTTTTACGTTTAGATAAAACAACAAATTTTTATCCTTGACAAAAAAAATTATTGAATTAATTTATCATATTTAACCATAATAAATTATAAATTATTGTTAGTTGCTATTGTTATAAATTATAGTTATAATTTTGTTGTGTTTAAATATTAATTTTTATAAATTTATATTAATTTGTGTAAGCCTTAATGTTAAGGAACATACTATATATAAATTATTTCGGGTTTACATAGATTTTTTTATTACAGTACAATTTCCATTTATTTCAATATTGCTGTTTAAAGCTTATTTCATAATTAAGTACTTTAAGTTTCGGACGTTAATAATTTTTTAATCATAATTTATCTGCGTTGGTTTAATCTTAACCCAATTAAAATTTTTAATAAAGTGATTTCATTGTAAAGATTAAATAATGGTTTTTGTAAAAGTTTCGTTAGTTTTTGTCTAGATTTGGTGTAACATTTTTCGTAATTTGTTAGCGATATGAGTTTAAAGCGTTTTATAACTTCTCTTAAAATCCATGTTGGAAAAGTACGTTTGGCCCGGTGCGCACGGGCGATTTTTCGATCGCCTGAAAAAAACATCAATAGATACAAAGATGCAATAATATATGATAAAATAATTTAAACATATTTCTTCAGTAACACCTGAGTCCCTTTTAGTTAGATGGAGCTAGCTTAAATTAAGCGTAAGTATGAAAAGTGTATGTAAGAAAACTATAATGTCTCTCATAATGTTTTACAAAGGACATATATTTCTTTAAGATAAAATAAAACACATTGCAACCTCTATGCATACAGATTCTTCTGTCAGCAGAGTTACTATGTTTATAATTATAAATCAAATAAACAAAATGTTTTAATTATATACGTACATAGTTCATTTATCAGAAAGCCTGCTGAAAGAATTGATCAGGTTAGGAATCAATAACAGTCATATAAAACGGAATATGTCCTCTATCACTATTAAGCTGCACAAGAGATTAGGAAAGTTTATAATAACGCGAAGGAAAGTTTCTCTGCTTCCAAAATCAACTGTATATCACCAAACGTTCTGTTATTAATATGATATACGTTAGCAGTTAATTAACTTCTATGTTTAGTACTTTCTAAATGTATAAAAAATTGTGCAATACTCCTCTTTGCCTTATTTTCAGCTATTTGCTTTAATTAACCGTTTAATTCCATTTTCTTTGACCATTTTATGTCTGTACGTGTTTTAAGATGTGGTTTCGTCATACCCCTTTCCTAAATAAATTTTTTCCATTCTATTCTTTGTGTAAGTTAACTTGAAGTATGTTCTCAAAATAAAACATCTATAACTATGTAACTATAACTATAATATCTTCACCAGCGATAAGTCTTCCGAATCGATCCACCAATCGACAGACTTATGTCGCGGAATGCCGATAGGAGACGCTAAGGTCCCATCTGTGCCGTAATCTCTAGTGATATAGTGAATACGCATTAGCATTAGGAGAAGGGCTGAGGCACCTGTTACCAAGTTGTACCCGAGAGCCTGGGAATTTGTGCCCCTGCCAATTGGTAGGCAAGTAGTCCGATGGGGTAATACGATTCCACCCATAATGGACCTCAGATATCAATGGTTACAATCGACGTAAGGGGGTACGAACGAAAAAAAGATTTTAAAGAACATTTTGTACCTAAAAATGCTATGCATTTTAATGCTATTTTCATTAACCCTACGAATGTATATGGTCCTAATCAGGACATATCATGACTGCAATATTTTACAAAAATGTAGCTGTAAATAATGAATTTTTTGTAACTGTAAATAATGAATCGTTTTTTAAAGTTTTTAAAGTTTACAGTTTAAAAAATATTTATGTTAAGGGTTATAGTAATTTTAAAGATAATAGTTGTCACACAATATGATGGATGGTTCTGCATGCTTGAGCCTTCCTTCATGAAATAACTTTATACAAATAATATTCTTGAGATAATTACAGGTAATTAAGTGGATTAAAGAAAACAATTACGTCTGTTATCGCTTCAACAACTGTCCAGGAACGAAAAGGGAAAGGGGTTGGTTTATATACTTCCCATGATGCGAAGTTAAGGATGGGCCATTAACGGGAAAGCTTTTTTTTATTGTAGTGGGCATCGAACTTAGTTTTTAACTGACGGTCGGTACTTACGAGAGCGGTCCAATAGGAAGGTAATGCGAATAGTATCTCGTTCGTTGCAAAAAACTAGGGGTCTGTTTACTTCTTCACCCTTCCTTTATGATGTGCAGTACCCCGTAGTGGATACAATTAAAACTTGGTATCTGATGTCGGTCCATTAGGAAGAATCGAAACGATTAGATAAGAAAGTAATTTTGCCATTGGATTTATCACAGCCGTCATATTTTCGGAATTAAGCTCTGCCCGGCGATAAGGTGCCCCTCACAGGGTAGCGTGCAGGCGAACAACTCATTTTTGAATTATTAACACCCTTTTGGTCTGACAAGCTACGTTTGTATTGGATAGTGTACATTGTTCTTGTGCATTATTGAATACAATATACAATCAAAATGGTAAATTATTAACTGTATTAACATCGATTATTGTTACAAATCATCAATGTAATACAGTTCGCTGTTAATTATTCGAACTATTCATGAGGAAAATTTACTAAATGCTTTGTTCAATGCCATATAATTTAAATTTGTTCGTAATTATAGAACATTATTAAGTAATAACTAAGGGTTTTGACGTATGTGAATAGTTTGAACTTATTTGAATAACACCCGTACGCGGCATGGATTGTTGTTTATTTATTGTTTTGTATATTTACCTAAGAATAATAAGAAAAATAAAATTACCTTCTATACATATTTTTAAAGAACTGAATACTTTTTCATAGTGTATCTAGCTGAGGTTTACAAACATTCAGTCAAAAAACGGTCAGATAAAATTAAAATAACCTAATCAATTTTTCATCAAATTATTAATTTATTAAAACGCAAAATTAAATAATTATCATCGGTTGAACAGCCAATTAAACAATAAACGACAGAGTAGTAGCATAAATTATACATTTAATTTCATTCTTTGAACAATTCAGTAAATTAATGGAAAGCAGAAAAAACACATACCACATTTTATCAAGGTTTTTTGACACCATAGAAGAATCGAACTATCACTCATAACACGTTTTCTGGGTACATGAAACATACAAATCATACTTTCTTTGTTTACTTTTTAAAATTAAGCAATGTTCACTTATTTTAAAATATGGGGAATGCCAAACCGTTTTTTTTTTAATTAATGCGCCCTTGATCGAATTGACATTGCTATTGACGCTAATTATAAAAAGGTGAATATCATTGTAATAATGTAAACCGTTAAACAATATTTTTTTAAAAGTTTTTTGTTAACTTTTTCTTATATAATACAATTTTATAATAAATATCATAAAATATGGTCCAATTTAAGGTTGACAGTGAAAGTGGGACGATACCAGGGAGAGAGGGAAAGGGTGAGGTAGAGGGAGTGGTTGAGTGAGAGGGAGAGGGAGAGGAACAGGTGTTTTCTTTCATCTTTCAAATGACCTTGATCTATGATTTTTATGTAAAATTAAATTAATAAAGGCTGATATTAATTCTATCGGAGATCATATTTTATAAATGAAAATTACTATTATTAAGATTTTATTGAAAGATTTCAAGTTTATAACAAAAAATGGTTAAAAAGACATCTATTGCAGATCTTTCATTCATTAATATTAAATTATTATGGACTTTTTTGAATGAAAACAAATCTATGACTTCAAAACGTACCTTTAAACTTTAATTGGGAAAATAACAGTACTTCGTATGTTGTTCTCTGATTCAGCGATTTTCCTTGGTGAGATTGTAGTATTCCAATTTTTCGATAAAGGGCGTATTTCGATTAGGACGATGTGAGTCGGTTCTGTTTACCAAGTACAGCCTACTTTGTTACGACAAGGGGCCGGGAGGGACTTCGCGAAGTTGAGTATTGGGTTAGATTCGCCAAACCGAACGGCGCCTCGGGGACCCAAAACAAACGGCCAACGGCTACTTGTTAGTGGCATTATCTCCTATTCTATGTTCGCCCTTTGGCGGCCTTTTTCCACGTAAAAAGATTTCCATTTCACCCCTTTACCTCGTAAGATGAGCTTTTAAAGGCGGGAGGAAGAAAATTCGAAAACAATCACGTCCTGGTGTATTGCAAATGTGTTTTTCGCGTGTACTTCTGCAGAATAAAAGAACCGTACTTTGAAGAAACACATATTTATTTATATCATAAACTATAAGGTGTGATGTAGAAATAAAAAAAATGGAACAAAGTGTATTAATTCTTCAAATATCATCACCGGGTTAAGTTCCGGGAGGAAAATATGGAAGACGGTGACTTACACCTTAGGTTTTGCGTGACGGGGCTTAAAATATCGACCAAATGCATACAGACATAATAATGAGACGATAAATGCAACCGCTTTCGTTCTTTCGTTAAAAGCCCCGACATAAAAGTAAGGCTTAATTTTAACTTAGGCAAATGTAAAACTTAACCGGAATTACATTTTCTACTCAACTGTCAGAAACACTTGCTATTATCACATTAAAATTAAGGAAAATCACTTTATAATAAATTTTAAAAAAATTATACCATCAAGCGTCCAATTAAGTATGTTGTCTTTACGTTCCCTTGTTTAACATTTTTCTGTGATTTTTTTAATGGTGCGTAATACAATAATGGTTTTGGCTTTTCTCTTGTATGTATTTAAACAGAGACAGTTTACATAATTTGTCATTTTTTCTGTTCTCTTATTCTAGTTAAATTAGAATTTTAATTTTTTTACAGAATTCTAATCAAAAGACTCTTTTTGACTCTAGGCTACATGTATACATGTATTGAAGTTAGTCCAGCAATTTTCATTCTGGTTTGAGGAATCGAAGATTACAACATCAATTTTAACGATTCGATTAATTTAGAAATTTATTTTGTTGTTTTTCTCCTTCTCTATTGTGAAACTCAACCCATATGAGAAAATTTAATCCATGCAAGTCTTTTTAGCTAGCGGAGAGTCACGTCAGTTGTTTATTTTAGTAAAAAGGACTCCGGAATTTTATTTTTTTCTCCTCGAGAAACGTTAGTAACGCGCAAGTAGAGCAGTGTGAGATAAGAACACTTGGGGATACTAGGCTCCGTCCAGATGTCACCCGCACTCAAATCCACCCTAATATCCTTCAACGAGGTCTCTTCACCTGTATCCCGGACGATAAAAGTTCACCCCGCGTCGACGGAATGTGGAAAATGCCTTTGGGGGAAATACATCTTTAAGCAAAAAGGCAACCCAGAAGGGTGAATTACGCGCGGGGAGGTCGTCCTGATAAATCAATCCAGCAAGCCAAATCCCAAAGCAATATCAGCCCTGGGGCAATACCGCTCGGTGAAACAAAACACACCCTCCTGCAATAAGGGATTTTTTCCTATCTTATCAATATTTCAGTGTAATTTTAACCATATTCAATGATTGAAACGACAATTTACGCCCTAAGCCTCATTTCGCCCATTAGTAGCTAAATTCTTACTTTTCTTTCTAACAGCCACTTCTGATTATTTTGTTTAACCCCGTAATAATTATAATCGGTAATAGTATATATAATTAATCAATATACAACGTTACTCAACCTTTGAATTGTGGTCAAAAGAATGTTAAACGTAAGGTGTTTCCTTTTTAATTTCATATAAATTTTTATATTAAAAAATAAGCATATATCAGCCCAAAAATAAAAATCTCAGTTTCTACGTCCTGCTTTCGTCGATATTATCGCCTTCACAAAACTTTAAAACTTTAATTTGTAATTTAATAGTTCACCAAATATGATAATGTATTCACACGTGTTTTATATATTCTAATTGTTTATTAATACGAGATTATAATTGATGTCTAATAACTAATTATATTAAAGAAAATGTATATAACAAGATTATATTTTGAAAAATTCTCTGTCGTCGAGAATAGGAATATTTTAGTTGTTTTCGAGTGGATTGAACTAGATAGCCCATATCTTCAGAGCGGACTGACGTTAAAATTTGCGCAACTCAATGATAAAATTGTAATTAAACATTATTTTCCCGACGATGTGAACTGGCTTAAAAATTTCCGTCAATTTTTGCCTAAAAACAATATGCGCTCTCCAGAAATGAAGGCAGGTCTTGTTAATTAAAGAAAACAAAACTTAGCACAAAAATGAGTTATAATATTCAAAACACAGATGATAGAATTTTACCATCGAAATTAGAGACTAAAAAGATTTTTAAAACAAACTGTAAGTAATGAAAAATATTTGTATGTATGCAAGAATGTATTTAGAAACAACGATAAAACAGGATTTAAGATATCAATGATAAATTCGGAATTTAATGATCATCTAAAAGAAACAAAACATAATTTAAATTCAAATTTAAATACAACAGTTTTACATAGTTTCAACAAAGGGAATGAACTAGATTGGTTTGAGAAATTTGAAATTAAAAAATGTAAAATTGAACATGGTGATAAATGCATTAATAATATAACAGATTTTGAACTACCTCCCATTTTAAATATGTACATAAATAATATTAAACGTCCAAATAATTAACAATTATTTTAATTGTTATTATTTTTATAGTAATTTAATAATATTAAGGTATCATTTTAATTTTCTATCTTTTACCTTTAATCACTAATTTATAATCAATTTCTTACAGTATTTACTATTATAATACTTATTTGTGTTATAATTTCCGCGTTTCGCACGTTCAAATTGAGCACCATTAAAAACCAGTTGCTAATAGGAACGTCGCGTTGGCGAGGGTATCATCGGGTTCACTTTTGCAATTCATGTCGAGAGGCGTGTTTGTAGAAACCCTTCAACCTGATGATGAGCTAAAGGGCTCGAAATCCGGATCGGTGCAGAACAACTTACTGTGAGTAGGAACTATCTTTTTAAAAAGGATTGAACACCACACTCACTCCATCATTTATCATTTCTATGATAAAACCATTCCATTTATTCCGAGTAACCAAAAAATACATAAATTATAATTACGTTATTTAATAACGCGTTCAGAGGGAGAGGAAGGAAGAGAAAGAGGGAGAGGGAGAGAAGAGGAAACAGAGAACGAAGGGGAAAATGATAAAAAAATAGAAGAGGAAAAGGAGAGACTCTAATATAACGGAAGTAAAACAAGGTGAGAAATAGTTAGAGAGGCAGAGAGAGAGAGAGAGAGAGAGAGAGAGAGAGAGAGAGAGTGAGAAAGAAGGAGGGAGAAAGTGAGAAAGAAAAATAGAACAAACGCAGAAAGATGAATAAGTGCGGAAGACAAATAATAGAGGAAAAGGAGAGAATCTGATATTACGGAAGTAAAACAAGGTGATTATATATATATATATATTTTTTTTTTTTTGAGAGAGAGAGAGAATGAGTGGAGAGAGAGATGATGATGAACGTTGATTATTTATCAATCACACAAAGATTTGGTTCTCAAGGACCATCCTTACATCTAATTTGAAATACAACGTTTACTAAGTTTACCCTACTTCTAATTCAATAAGCATTAATTACTTCTTTGTGGTCAATATGTTATATCTATTCGTTTTACATTGAACTACAAGTGTATTAATTTTAAATTGCCTATTGAAATAAATATTCCGGTTTATAGAATAATTGAGCAATTAAAAGTAAATAACGTATTAAGTAAATTTGATCATATGAAGGCTTTTAAACACAATGCGGAACACTTAGTCTTTCTCCTTCATATGGTCAAACTCCATCTAAATCACCAAGTGGATCGGTATGTTTAAATCGGCAGACGAATTCCATTTCTCCCCCGTCTGGAAGTTCCGTCCCGTTCCGAATAAGTAATTAATCTGACATGGCCGGCTACAGGGCTTTCTCAACTTGTCACAAACAGGCGGAGGTCAAGATGCCCCGAGGGACCTTCAAGAAAGAGGGTTCTTATCCCATCTCTGGCAAATGAAAAAATTTTCCTTCTTCAAAATATTTTTTCAATAATAATAGCTCAATTTGATTAAAATTAAAAAATAATTAAATAAGATGTAATAACGTAAATAATGTAAATAATGTAAACGAATAAATTATTTATTTGTTTTATTGTGTACCATGACATCAGGATTACAGTTAATTTCTAAGAAATTAATAAAATTTTATATATTTATAATGAAATAAGATTTTCTTCGGAATTGAAACAAAATTAGTAATAAATTTATTGCACATGAAAAGATAGTAGAATAAACGAGTTTATTGGGTATCAAAGGGTCGCAATTCAGTATCTCTAAAACCTCTCGAAACCGCAGTTACAATCTTCGAATGAGATCAACTCTGAGGAGAACCTCACGCTAAGTCTCCGTGGAACAAGGATCTATAAACTATCCGACAGCCAGGCAGCCCTTGAAGGATTTACAAGCCTTTACATTTAACCCGAGACTATTACGGGAGTTTAACAGTCTCAAATTCATGGGGGAAACACAATAAGAGCCTAATGTGGTTTTCAAGGTGGTTCTTGAATAAATAATCTTTATGGAGGATGGAAGGAATTTATAAAATAATTACAAAATACGATTGTAGGCAAAAAAATTAATTTGAAAAAACACATCGTTAATGTAAGCCAAAAAATGTCTAAGTAAAAAATAAAAATATACTAATAAAGCAATAACTAGTCTCTCCCTGGCTCAGAGAGCAATCCTGTAACGACTTTCAACAATTCATTAAATTCTCATTTGAAAATTCAAAGCAGACGAACACAAATACGAGTTGTGTAATGAGAAAATGTTACCAATTCAGCTCATCTTGTTCCAACTTGCGGTTTAAAATTTAAGTGTGAAAATAACAATAAATAATTAGACATATATGATGTGCGGATGTGCACTTTTTACTTTGCGGTAATTTTTTTCCCATGATTAGAGGAACGATGTTTTCTTATATTTCGACCTCAACAGATTAACTTATGGTTTTTCCTTCTCGAAGATGGGATAGTAGGTCATCTCAAAAAAACAACAACCAGTTTTTCTTTCAATCCACCCGTTTCGGGTTTATTTTAATTCTTCCTCAGGTGAGTTAACGCAGTGGTTAAAACAGTGGTCGTCAGTCATTAATATTTTGTAACAATTTATTTAAAAAAAGAGCCAGTGTGGTATATGGACTCAGTCTAGTCAGGTTCAACATATTAAAACGTTTGTTCGGAGTCTGAAAGACTTAAATATTTACCACACTGGCTCTTTTTTAAAATAAACTTTTACAAACTATTAATGACTGACGACCACTGTTTTAACCACTGCGTTAACTGACCTGAGGAAGGATTAAAATAAATCCGAAACGTTGTGGATTGAAAGAAAAACTGGTTGTTGTTTTTTTAAGATGACCTATTATCCCACCGTTGAGAAGGAAAAATAGTAAGGTAATTTTTTTCAGAGAATAAATAGATCAAATAACCCAAGACTTGTTGGTTTGGCCAAATATGATTCATGTCCTAAACAAGCAGCCTAAAAAATAGGCTCAAAAAAGTCTGAAAACAATAAAAAATCTGATATATTTTTGGAATTGGTTTTTAATTTTATCTAAAAAAAATTGGCTTTAAACAACGTTTACGTATTTATATGCTAGACAGTATAACAACAAAACATGTAGAAAAAATCTCCTGACAAGAACTTGAATGATTTTTTCAAATAATAAAATTTTATCATTTGGAATGTACAAAAATGATTGATTACAATTTTTAAAGAAAAAAAACTGTCTAAATGATTCAGAAAATTATAAAGCATATCTCCCACCGGTATTAACAATTTTAAAATACAGCATAATAACTCTATTTTTAAACAAACCTTCATAAAACAAGGCAAACTTATGACATTCTAAGCACACAAAAATCTACTAATTTTATTTATTTTTTTAAATTAATGACAATATGGGTCATAAATATGAAAACTATTGAAACGTGAAAGAAAAATAATAGGACGAGTCCATATAATGTCATGCTAACGTCTATTACACATCCTCTTTTGATTATGAAAAAAATAAACAGAAGTAGACGCTAATAACGTTTTACAATGTTCTACATCTTCAACAAAAAAACGTATAAATCAAAAATCTACTAAGGGATAACACAACATTGCTTGAGGCGAAAAGCCGTTCCATTTATGAAAGTCAAACTGAAAAGAAAATAATGGAAGGACGTGAGTGTTACAACGTTTCATTTTCCCAAAAAAAAAAAAAAAAAAAAAAAAAAAAAAAAAAAAAAAAANAAAAAAAAAAAAAAAAAGAGAAAAAGAAAGAAAGTTCTCATAATGTCACAGCTGGGATTTGTTGGGGGGAAATAACGTCCTACAAAGCGCCTACAAAGCACAATAATTACATTATCACTCACCAAACATTATTTGACGTCACACTTCTCGTCTCTCAATCTCTCGTTCTCTCAGTGCCAAGCTGAAAATGTTTGGCGAGTGATGATGTGAATATCCTCTGGAAACATATTGTTATATTTCTTTTTATACTGCTCTTCCAAATTTATTAGGTTGTTGTTGAATAGAAGAAATTTACTCCCGGCACTATGGGGAAAGTTTTGTTTTTATGGGGTTCTGTCTAATTGTTTTAATAAAAGAGGGAGGCGTTTTGATATCCAGGCATACACACACGCACATGGCTCCAGGTATACAACATTCACACAATTCACAATTTGCTCATCAGCAAGTTAGTGATTCAAACGTTTACTGATTACTTATTATTGGTTATGTTTTAATGGCAGCTGTGGTGATTTCATTATAATTCAATATGCTTTTGACATTCATATATTTTTATTTCAAAATATCTTAATAACAATATGTATTAACTGTATTCAATTGTTTTGTGGTTGGCATTGTGTATCAATTTAAGATTTTTTATGTATACAAATATATATATATAAAATGAGAAAAATTCCAAGTCAATTTTAATGTTTTATTATGCAATTAAGTACAACTTAACTTTTGGTTGAGCTCAAGTCCAACTATAAACGCAGGCTTTGTTTGTAATCTAAAACCTCCGTCTTTGATATAGAATTAGTAATCACTCTCATTTTCAAACTTCCCAATGCAATTAGACGTCCCGAGAGTTTTGCGGATTTTAATTAATAATCAATCATTTCGCACAAAAAATGACCGGTATACTAAATAATCAAGAGTTGATTATGAAAAAGGAAAAGGAAATCACCGAAGTTTTATGTTGTTTAAACTATTCTAAAACTCGGTCAATTCAATTATACGTTTTGAATTTTTTTCTTTTAACGAAGCACCTCTTTTCAGCTGCCTCTGCTTGATAATTTATTTTCCAAGAGGGAAAATTTGTTTAAAAAATGCTTTAATAATAATTTTTTTGGGAGGACAATATATATTTAGGCCACTTTCTATCAATTATGCCGGATGAGGCTGTTCGACTGTTGGATAGTCCTGACTAATCAGATGACGCAATAGTACAAGTTGGCTACTCGATGTGGAGCTGTATTAATGCCCCAATGGACAAATCAAATTAAATCTATTAGAGACCTGTACTGCCGGCAGACGGTTGGAAAAGCCATGCCATATGGTTTATTTGTTTACGTCTTTTTCATACAATCATCTTTTAAGCAGTTTTCAATTTTTCGAGTCTTTAGAGTTTGACGAATTTTAAAATTTTATAGCAAAAGAATCATGCACTAATCAATTAACAATTATTAAATTATTTTATATATTACCAACTCCACAATTCATATCTTCTCTATTGATAGGTTGAAAAATTCCAAGTTCTCCGTGGTTGAAAACCTTTATTCAATTTAGTAAATTACCTTGACGTTTAGGGTTCCTGGCCCATCATCAACAACTAAACATAGATAAACCTCATGGTATAATTCCCAATCTGAAGGCACACCCATCAGTAATTTCCAATTTTTTAAATAAAACTATTTATACCTGGACAATGCGAATGATACATATATATTATTTTTCCACCCCCTTTATTTGTTGAGGGGAATGTCGTCAACAAGGTTTTAAAACTGTAATTGAAACATATATTTTATTTTAGTCCCTTATTGGTATACTACATGGTAATGAGATATATATATATATATATACAGGGTGAATTGCTACTCGTGCTACAAACTTCTCCAGTAGATTCTTCACCCTAAAATGAACAAAAAAGTTCATATTGTCCATGGTCCGATTCTCAACCATTTCAGAGTAATTTCGCTTTTTATCGATTTTGAAAGATATCACGTCCTGGCGTCGGAAAATCGTGATATCTTTTAATCTAAACATTTCTCTGAAAATCTAATAGCACCGTTGAAATTNCCTAACCAACCGGATAGAATGGGCTCCGTTAGAGGATCCTCATCTGAGTGACCACATATATATATATATATATGCATATAAGGGGGACCGCGGTAGCCGAGTGGTTAGCATGAGAGACTCTCACGCCGCGGTCGTGGGTTCGTTAAACAAGGGAGGCCGGGCCAAGGAAGAACAACTACCTTCCCACACCCCTCAAACCAGAGATCTGATTGGCATAGATTTTCGACTACTGGACGACAATGGCAGACCTCAAAGAGGCAGAGTTGTTCATCTAGGTTTAGAAAATCTGGAAATTTCCCATCTGCCCCTTCCCCCATTGTCTCCAGACCTCAATCCGATGGAACACATGTGGGATGCGTTGTAGAGAAGCCTTTTCGATCAGCATCCATTAGAATTAATAATTTAACTTTTCATAATTATATTAGTAGAAATGTGTGGTGATTATTGACCGTTAGTCTATAATTATTCAGAAATCGTGAGATGCGGTATGGTGTGATGTAGGTTGCAGAAAAATTTTTCTTTATCGTGGCAACGTTTCGATCTTTAATGAGATCATCTTCAGGGCCTGGGATTTACAAACATTGTTTAAATTTAACGAATACAAGTAGGATGTGGAAAAAAGTGAATTTATACAATGCAAAATATATTCATTTATTTCGTAGTCCGCTTGACTGATTAATATATTACAATGAATTAAGGTTTTTAGTCGAGATAAAAAAGTCAATGGCACGAGCGGGATTCGAACCCACGATCTTCGGCTAGATACGCCGCTGCACTACCACTTGAGCTATCGTGACCTCAATGCGCTGGGACATTAACTTCCCATTTCAACCGCATCTTTTGAATTTCCCCTCCTTTTTGCCATTTTTCAAATGTAATGTAATCGGATTGGATTCTCGGATTGGCAAATGAAATGGCCACGGAGAGCTTTAGTGAAGTATACTTCATTTCATTCATTAAATTCACTAATTTCGTGGTCCGCTTGACCGATTAATACAATATATTACAATTAATTAAGGTTTTTAGTCGAGATAAAATATATTTTTTATATTCAATCAAAGTATTTCTACTCATTCAAAGAGTTTGTTTTTTGTGTAATTGTGCCTTTCTTGCGAGTCTTTTATAAATGTTATTTATATAAACATGAAACAGCAATATCTCACTGGCACTCTTAACACGACACGCAAGAATGGCACAATTACACAGATAACGAACACTTTGGCTCCCGGGCACGAGGGTAAACTGCGTCCACATACAAAACACACAAACACACATACTGACATAAGCACACAAACACTATACACACCCTAGGGCTACCGCCCCTAGGAAGGTTCTTGGGGAGAACTCAAATCCTCACGTACTGGATATGGCACCCCAGTACGGACACAACTCCGCCACACCTCACACTATGTGGTGGCGAGGCGGGGAGCTTGGTACACCACTGATGATTGATGGAATGTCCAGGCTCCCCGTCAGCACGCCACCACCAATACACAGGTCGATGCACGCGACCAAGGGCCTCGGAACCCGAAGATAACAAACGCATATCACCGTGCACAAAACACCACACATACAACACACAATTCTCAACTGGAGAGGGGGATCCCCCGGTCTCGTCGGGTGTCCGTGAACCCTCCTCCTGTGAGGGTACCGGAGGAAAACTGGGTTACGGCACTCCCGGGCCGCGAGGTAGTACAGNTGTATTGTATGGATGTATTTATGTGTATGAATGTATTTATCTGTATGAATGTAGTGTTTGTAAATAGAAGTGTAAATAGAATATTGACTTGACTTAGCTTGGGGCTGAAATGACCCAGATGTCGGAAGCCCCAGTAAAAAAAAAAAAAAAACTTTGAGTGTGTAGAAATACTTTGGTTGAATATAAAAAATATATTTTGCATTGTATAAATTCACTTTTTTCCACATCCTATATGTATTCGTTAAATTTAAACAATGTTTGTAAATCCCAGGCCCTGAAGATGATCTCATTAAAGATCGAAACGTGCCACGATAAAGAAAATTTTTTTCTGAAACTTATCGTACATCACACCATACCGCATCTCACGATTTCTGAATAATATTATTAGTAGATAAGAAAAGCGGATTGTAGCACAGCATCCACCATATTCCACCACACACTCCACCACATTTCCCCATTGCACCCTTTATGGAGTCTAACGACTAAAAGACCAAGTTTATGCATTCAATTTATGTGATAAAAGAGACACGAAAAAAGCCGGTTGGACCACACGAGGGCAAATTTAAACGCCCTTCCCGCGAGGTGGCAGCATTCGACCTCGCTGAACAAATTCCGATCCGCGGCCTGTTCCAGGCTTTAAATCAAAACGACGGATATTAAAGTGAAATGGGAAACATTTAGAGGGAAGAAGAGTTCTTCCGCCTTCCGTTCCGGCGGAATCATTCTTTTAACTGGGCCCCCTGTATAAACGAAAACGGGAACGAACTTCCTGATATACGGTGGCCTTTTTTATTTGTGATATAAGCATTTCGGGGTAAACCGTTGTACTGTTGGTATATAGCGAATATGTCCTTCCGACCACCCGTCCCACGAGCGTGCCCTTTACAATATGGTACAATATGAGTATAACAATGTTTCTTCCCTATGAAAATCCATTTGTATGAAAGCTTAAATTTTATTTTTGGTCTTATATTGAACGCGTTTTGTTTATTGAAAAATTAGGGTATCAGCTAGAATTGACTTATTTTATTTGATTATTGTAGGTGTTAAATCTATCGACCACTTTTCTACTCACGAATACTCTGGATCACGGTATGGATTTGACCAAAAAGTAATTGCAGTTGTTACTGCCAACATATATTTATTATTAAAACAATACTTAAACTTCATGCCAAAAGCATCAGTGAAGTGCAAAAAATTAAAAATTAGCAAAGCTCCATTTTTAATGGTAATCACGACTATTTTACTATTCCAACAAAACATTCGATATGGCGAAATGTAAGAAATTGACCCTTTATTACATCAGTAAAATGGTATAAGTACCATAACTAAATAAACACGTAGTACGTAATACTAAAAAAAACCAAATTAAAAAAACAAAAATTTCATAAAGTGATTTGGACATGAAGACAACCCCCCGCCACCGGAAATGCTATATCAATTGCAGAGTATGTAATAGAGCTGTGAAATCTTCGTTTAGTATTTTATTCTCTTTTGTTTTAATTATTTTTATTTTGTCATTATTACATTGGAACCCTCTTATTGATATTCCACTAATTCTCTATGCTAGTTGCTTTTGGTAGTATTTCTCTCAATCTCTTGTTTCTTTATCTATCGTTACTACCTACATTATTTTATTTATCTTATTTTTTTAGGTAAACTATTTACTTTTTTCTTCCTTCCAATTCCTTTTTTTCAATTTTTTCTTTCTCTGGCTCTTTTTCTTTCTTTCTCTCTCCATATCTCATTTTTTCCATTTATTTTTTATTGCATTCACATTTCTGATATTTTTTTCTATCCTCTCTTTCTCGCTCTCTAGCCCACCCTCTTTTGGTCCCCTCTCACTCTCCCTCGTACACTATTTCCTCCCTCTCGCGCACCCTCTTTCTCATTCTCTCTCTCTCCCTCTCCCTCTCACTCGCTCTATCTATCTTTATCTTTCTATCCATCTACCAATCTATCTATCTTTATCTTCCAACAAATTCAATGCTTTTTCCTTTTTAGGTAAAACCTCCACCTTTCATTTTCACTTCCTCACTTGAACTCACTACATTTTTTCTGTATATTTTCTCTGTCTCTTCATTTCTCCCTCCATATTTTTTTGTCCATTAATATTTGCATTCATATTCTGACCTTTTTTCTATTTTTTTCTCCTGACTCTCTCTCTTTTTCACTTTCTCGCTCACTCATATTCTATTTGTGCAATATTAACTTTGAGTAAATATTTCTACCACCTGAATTTCGTTTTGACTGTTTGATTTATAATATAGTTATATTATAATTATTGTGTATATAATATATATTATATTATATAATAACTATTTTAGTATTCCCCCCTCTCTGTCTCTCTGCGATTATAAATAAAGCCTTCATTCATTTATGCTCTTTCCAACTGTTTTATAAGCTTGTTTAAATATATTTAACTGCCTCTTTTTATGTTTTAACTACGTTCATTTAAAAAATCGTTACAATAAATTATTTTCCTGTTATGATATTTTTAATTATTGTATTGAGCATAATGATAAACGATGTAAGTTAGATTGGTACATTATATTTGAAATTTAGTATTGTTCGCTAATTATACAGTTGAAAAGAAAAGGAAGTTTTGAAAAATAATAAATAATAATTACTAGCGGAACATAGAACGGGACATAGCCTTAATACTTTTATCCTTTTCTTTTCCGGGTCAGACACAGTAAGAGAGAGGATTATAGAAAAGCTCCCGGGCGAGGTGGCAACAGATCGTTGATGACGACGGTTTCGGCAATTCCGTTCACGTGTGACACCCGGGGGAGGTAATGTTGCCAAGGAGGTAAAGGGTGATTTTCACCCTGTTGAGCAGTCCTTACAACGCGAAACTGTGTTAGCAAGAAACATAATAGAATGGTTCAACGGGAGATTAAAGGAAAGAGAAGATACAATTTTCAAAAAATTCAATCGCAAATAATGTCATTTTATTTCTTTAAAAATCCATAAAAACAACACTAACTTCTATATTTTATCCTATATATACAGGTGATACTCTTAAAGTTATAAAATGAGTGATACAGTATTTTGAATTATAAAAAATACCAAAACAGAATATTTTTACAAGAAAATCCTCCTAATAATTATCTATTTATTGATTAATCAAGGTGTCTAGAAAATTCTATCATTGTTATAACAACGTATTCAAAGCTAAATCCCTAAATTTTGATATAAAACTTTGATACTTTTAAAAATCATAAGTTTTGTATAAGTTTAGGTTCTAGCTCTGATCAGTTAAATAGAGTTAATGTGCGAACCAGGATATCAAGTTTGCTACAACAGCTGATAGTTTAGGATAATCAACACGATGTTACCCCACCAATCCTTAAACCCCGACAAACCATAAAATCGATAAGACTAGTCAAAATAAGAAAGTAATTTTAAAATTTATCTCAAAATTGAATATTGTGGTAGGTTGATCCAAAATTGATAATTTGGATTGACTTAATAAAATTTCTGTAGGGTATCATCAAAAAATTGAAAATTTACAGAGATTCACTTATTTGATAATTCAACATGCTTACCTCTCATAAAGCACCTTCATAGAATTTTCAGTTTAGGCACTTCAACAGATATAAGTAAAACTTTTACGACTATTGGCGGAACGCGGTTGTAACTAATGGTCAGTGCGGAGGAATGTTTTTGAAAATATGGTTCTTAAAAAAACTCGAATTTTACAAGGCGATCCTCCGTATCAATTCACATTTAGTGAAATTGTCCCGGATTGTCGACGGTTCTACTCGGTCGGCGATAAAATTTCAAGTTGGGGGTAAAAATCCGACCCCGAGCAAAACTAAATTAGGTTTCCGGGGATGAGGGGTACACCTGCTGGGGGTCGATAGCACCCTCGCTCTTTTATTTCAATCCGTCAGCAGCAAATAGGCCGCTTTATTCTCGGACTCTAAGGAACTCGGCACACTCAGCTTTTCATCTTATAATTATTGGGGACCCAGAATCGCAAAGATCAGCGCAGTTTATTATTAGTTCTTATAGAATTGATTGTGTCCCATAATGAAAGAAATTCTTTTCGATTCTCAAATGTCAAAGGAAAGGACCTATTTCTTCATGTGGGGCACGTTCTGGCAAATTCCGGCCAGGCCTTTTCACGTCTTGTGCGTCACGTTTACCCATCCAATATATTTATGTCGCTAAAATGACTCCTAAAGCAAAATGGAGAAGAAGTCAATTAAACAAATTAGTTCATTTTATGGGGTAAACGGTTGCTTATAATAGCAAAATAAAATTACTTGCTGATGACAGACAATCGTTGTAGTAAATACATACTAGCATTAAACCTGCCAAAAACGAGGTGTGGTTTTTCAAACAAAAAGGCAATTTTGGTAAACTATCTGAAATTATAAATGCCTAGATGTAACCACTTCTACCAGTCTATTTTTCTCACGCCTGTACGAAAACTAATTAAAGCTAAATAAACTTACATTCAATATCGCCAGCAGCGAGGGAAAATTGATCTGAAGCTTCCAGCAAAATTAATGTTTAATAATTATTTTTGGCTATGCCTAACATTGCCTGAAAGACATGTTTCAGCTGCCTCATAAGAGGTACATACAGTGAACTTAACATGGTCATATTTGATGTTTCACGTTTCGTTGTAATAAGTTGAATACATTCCTTACATGCTCGGCTAAAGAACAAGGTGCATTTTCTCCCTGACCGTCTTTTAATATATATGTGTAAAAGTTCAAAATGATGTAAACAGATTTAAAAAAAACGAAAATGAGATAAACCAATAGAAAACTAGATGGTTTAATAATAAGAAAATGTTTTTTTAAAACTACGTCACACAAGACCGCATATCACGATCTCCGAATAATCAAGAAGAAATAGTCTTAAACAAAAGGTTAGTTTAAAAACAGAAAAACTAGAGAAATAAAGAAAGAAAGAGAGAGAGAGAAACAGAGAGAGAGAGAGAGAGAGAGAGAGAGAGAGAGAGAGAGAGAGAGAGAGAAAAAGAAAGAGAGAGAAAGAGAGAGAAAGAGAGAGAGAGAAAGAGAGAGAGAGAGAGAAAGAGAGAGCGAGAGAGAAAGGGAATGAGAGTGTAAAAGTTTCTTTCCTATATTGTTATTCCAGGTATTTGTTCGTACGAAATGTATTTTAAACTTGCCCATTTTGTTATAAGGATTATAAGGACTAGACCGAAACTCTTCTATACGACTGCACAGTAATGTCTGTATTAAAAAATTCTGTTCTGTTCTATTAAAAGGATTCGTAGTTATTTTGTTTGTCGTTAGAAGTTTTTTTTTCAACTCAATCATATATTGTTTAACAATAACCTCTCTACTTTTACGTAAGTAAAATATGTGGTCTCTTTAGGAAGTCTTGTTTTGTTTCTTTTCGTTTTAGTTTTTTTTTAAATACCTTTTCGTGTGGTATGGTTTTTATTGATTATACTTGGCGTTCGTATTTTTTATTGGCTTATTATGTCTCACTGGATTTTTTTTCCAGCTATTTGTACAAGTTACGTAAAGAATAGGAGAAAATGGAAGTACTGATAAAATAAATCAAGAAAAATAAATGAATATGGTAAAGAGAATACAAAACACCATGGATTAAAGAAATTTTTTAAGAGAATATTTATAATCTCTCTCTCTCTCTCTCTCTCTCTCTCTCTCTCTCTCTCTCTCGCTT
>NW_019393262.1:43388-58222 GCF_000648675.2 Cimex lectularius
AGAGAAATGTTTAGATTAAAAGATATCACGATTTTCCGACGCCAGGACGTGATATCTTTCAAAATCGATAAAAAGCGAAATTACTCTGAAATGGTTGAGAATCGGACCATGGACAATATGAACTTTTTTGTTCATTTTAGGGTGAAGAATCTACTGGAGAAGTTTGTAGCACGAGTAGCAATTCACCCTGTATATATAGTTAGCTAGTTGAATGTCCTTGTTCGTCAATATAAATGTTTTCTATTGTTTGACGTCTATCAAATAATTTGAGTTCGACCTGAACATTTTGACGAAAATTGTTGTAATTAAGATGGAGATGAATACCTATATAAAAAATTAATGCAGCTCTAAATTTTCAGTGTGAGAATAATTAATAAAATTATTAATATAATATTACAATAATTCAATAAAAATGTTGAAAATATAAGATTAATGATGGAGAAAACGTACTTTTTATTCTCCAAAGCTTGCAACACGTACTATTAATAATACTATACTGCTAATAAAGGTTTATACGTGTTGCACATAGCGGGTAAATATAATAAAATAAACTAACATTTATCGACGAAGTGAAAAAGTGATGTCAAAGGGGTCAAAGTCCAACTGCACCTTCCTGGATTGGCATGCGATCAGGTTTAAAACTTGGAGAACAATGCAGAATTTCAACTAAGGCACGAAATCCATATATAAAATCAATATTGGCCCTGGCTTTAAGTTAAGCTTAAACAAAGAACAGAATACTGAAAGTTTAAGAATGTAGGCTAGAAAATGCTTTCTATCTTAACATTTTTTGTTTAGTTGATTGTTTTCAACTTAAAAGAGAATAAAATAGTTTTCTAAAAAGAGAATAATACAGTAAACACATTAGAGCAACATTAAATGATAATATAAAAAGTTGTTGAATAAAAATTAAAAACTAGTTATGTTAATCTTCTTGAAATCTCATTCTTATAATGGATAATAATAAAAAAAACATAGAAAGAAGAGGGATAGTGGGACCATTTCTGTGTGAGATGCCTTATGAGATCTTTAGGACTATTGAAGAGACGGGAGAGTTTATTGTGGAACTTGAAAAATTTTTGTGGAATTGATTTTTGGCAACGGAATTTCAAAGTTGTTTTTGGAGGGAATTTATTACAGATATAACACGGATAATTTATGATTGATCTAAGGACTTTAGGTTGAAAGGATTAGAAACGTTAGCTTTTGGAAGGAATGTCGGTTGCCTAAGGTTCTAGTAATTGCCTAAGGTTGTAGTATTGTTTGTGGATTGAAAGTTTTTATGCTATCTTCGATTGTCATTCCATTAGTTTTTAGAGGAGACCGGAGCCAGGTTTTGTTGTTTTCGTAAGTTGATTCCATGTTTAGCGTGAGTCTAGATGGAACCCAAGGTAACGAACGCAGCCAGATTTATGGATAGGAACGTTGTTGGAGTAGATTGTGATAGGAGATTGACTTCAGAGTGAAAATGTGACATGGATTTATTAGAAAGCACTTGTAAACGATGGATGAATAGTTTTGAGACTTAAGGGATATGAAGGATTGGTCCAAGAACACCGCTCGGCGATACTCCCACAGCCAGAAGATAATCGGAGTAATCTGACCTTGGTGAACCCAGAGAACTGGTAAGAGTTGAGGACAAAGTATCAGTAATCCAGTAGGAGAAGTTTCAATTTTTTACATACCTTACAATTAATTAAGGTTTTTTAGTTGAGATGAAAAAAAGTTAATGGCACGAGCGGGATTCGAACCCAGATCTTCGGCTAGACACGCCGCTGCTCTACCACTTGAGCTATCGTGACCTCGATCCACTCGGACACCAACTTCCTATCTCAACCCCACCTTATGAGTTTTCCCTCCTTTTTGCCATTTTTCAAATGTCGTGTAATCGGATTGGATTCTCGACGACAAAGTGTACTTCATTTTAATCATTAAATTCACTAATTTCGTGGTCCGCTTAACCAATTAATACATTTCAATTAATTAAGGTTTCTTAGTTGACATGAAAAAAAGTTAATGGCACAAGCGGGATTCGAGCCCACGATCTTCGGCTAGATACGCCATTCGGCGTCCATTTTCATATCTGTTTTGTCAGCTGTTAGCTGTCCAATCCGGCCTTCGGCTTCCGATTAGGAGGCGCTAAAAGTCTCTGACTATGCTCTACAGTCACAAAAATGACTGAGTCGAGTATAGATGCAAAACTACTGATACATTACTGTCGCAAAATCTACAAAATTGGTTTCGTTGATGTAGAGATAGGAAGATACGAACTTAACTACAGGCAGCAGTGACGAGGGAAGGAGAACGAACTACCGGCAAATGACCTGACCGACGACCATTCCGCTCAGCCAAACCATCACAATTGAGAAAAGTGATCCAAGTGAACTTTTATTTAGTATAATAAGATAAAGACTACAAAAACCAATTTTGTTTTACAGGTTTGTATACTACATAAACAATTGTAAATTATTTAAAATATTATTAAACAATGTTTTATCGAACTCGGTCTGTGTAAATTAAATGTGATACGTAGTGCTGTGTTTTGCCAATTGGATTTATTAACAATCTGAATTTTATAAATGAAAGGTTGTGAAGTTCCATATGTTCAGTTTTCCAATGTTTTTTAAGATTGTGATGATTTTGCTGTATTGTGAATTATGTTTAACTTTATGTTCTGACTTTGTGACTCTGTTGTAGAATTGCATTTTGCGGTTTTTTAAAATACTACCAAAATGACAACATATTGTTCGTAGAATAATATTAATATTCTTACTAACATTCAAAGGAAAGGATGTGCCAATCAACATATACCAATGATACCAACGGAAGTGTCCAATTCCGATTTCCAATTAAACTGGCTTTTATAGTAATGACAAACAAATCACAAGGTCAATCAAATCTATCATATGTAGCAATAGCAATATGAGGGGCGTCGGTGGGCGCAATGGTTTAGGCGCTGATACGGCGCTCTTCGCTGTAAGGTGTAAAGGTCCCGGGTTCGAATGAATGGCCGACATACTTACAAATAGTTGTTTTTTCAAAAACACACATTGTGTTAAATAACACTTTTTATTAACCCCCTGGGTTATAAAGCTCGTCTTTTTGTGAGTATGTTATTAGATATTTCTTTGTACGTTCCCATTATTTCAGAGGGGTAGACGATAAATGCTTCCTTAAATATTAACTCTTTTCCAGGTACGAAGGAAATAAATTCAAATTTATATATATTGTTACTCACGCTCTTACAAACAGGAGCCCGTTTTACAACTGGCCACAACTCTTGGGAAATACCTGAAGGCGGTTATTTACGATTTTTAATTATACATCCGTTCTTTGTAAATGGGCTTAAGGATTTTAATCCAGAAATGGCGGGCGGGAGTGCATAATTTAAAACGCCTTCGTTTAGATATACGGAAGAGTATTAAAAACACTTACAGAGATAAATCCAGTCTCATTTTTGTGAAATATGCCCCGTCGGCGATTCCCCTTTTCCTTTACCTTCTTGAAAAGGGTTATTTGAACTTCTGTCATACACGAAATTGCCTTGGTTTACTTCAGAAAATTATGCGTTGTTAGTTTAATAAAAGAAAATACAATTTAATTGCCAATAATAAAACCGAGACATTTATTATTAACTGGTAATAACGAAATTCGAGTATAATGATATTTATTTAACAAGCTTTAGCTAGATAGAAAATAAACCTTTCAAAATTTTTTTCCCATATAAAAATCGTCCACGTTTGTTTTCAATTTTATTATGGATTAATAAAAACATGAAATTAGTAATACTGAATTTTTAACATAGAACCTAACAAATGTTTCGCGAAAATCGTCAGTGATATACCTTTGAATATTCGTTTTTGTTAGGAAGTAGTTTACCTCAATGGCTTTATACTAAGTGGGAAACAATCGGACGAATTGTTTCTCGTGATTTCTCCACTTTAGCGAAATATGAGAACGGTTTTTATTTTCTCCCTCTCGTAAACGAAAATGGATTTTCGTCTGAGATAAACCGGCCCAAGATATAAAACTTGTTCAAACCAGTACCCGGCCGTTTACAACACGATATAGCTGAACGATTTGCATGGAAAGCACGGCTTTGACTGAAATTGAATAAAAATGGGCCCGGACTGTATTAAGTTTTCGAACAGATAAATTTAATTTTTAAGGAATTTTATGCCTTGTTGTTTTTTTGTTAATAAAACTAATTATTTCATATAATTCGGTAAAGAATCCTGAACCAATAGATATTTATTTCTTTAAAATTTTAATTGATATTCATGAAATTTAGGCAGATAAAAAAGTGATATTAACTAACAGAAAATTGATAAATTCAAAATATCTGATGTAATTTTAATCAAAAATAAATAACTGGTTAAACTTAACATAAACTTTGGTTCATTGATTTGCTCGATTTAAAATACAAATTATACTAAAACGTGAAAAACGTATCAAGAAATAACAATATTGAAAATATTACACTGATGTAAAAAAATATTTTTCCGGAAATTTTTAAAGGTTGGTTTTCACAAGAGAATATTTTGCCGCAGTGTGAGGACGGCGAGTTTCCAGCTTCCATGCCCGGATCTTTTAATTAACGGACTTTATATTCCCCGCTTTTCCAGAAAATCTGCTCTTTAATGACAGGAAAAATCAATAGCGACAATATTAAAAGGGCTTTGACAATAGTTCAAAGACAATCTGCACAAATTGACGACCGCTCATTCACTTTCTACTTTCTCCAAAACCCGTCTTTGTTTGATAGTTTTACTCCAAAAACCAATGGCCGGGGAAATTATCGACTAATTATAAAATAAAAAAAAATCCTTGAACCGAATTTAATCAATAGTCTCCAAATTGAATTCTAATTGTTAGTAAACTTCTTAAAATGTTAAAATCTGTTCAAAAATCATATTGCCCAGGTACCCATGACAAATAACAACGTGATATATAAATATATANTATATATATATATAGAGAGAGAGAGAGAGAGAGAGAGATATCTAGATGGACCGGCAGAAAGATAACAGACAAACTGAGTGACAGAGTGGCGGAAATTTTTTGTAAAAGATAGATAAATTTGAACTCTTATATACATATAAACTATTATACATATATTAGAATTATATGTTGGAAAAGATAAATAATCTACGAACATATTCAGATGTGTAAATACTTGAATAAATTAATAGATAGGCTGGTTAATAAATGAAACATAATTGGGATACTATTGTCGATGTGTAGGTAGATACAGGTGTATAAAGTTTCGAATGGAAAATATACAAATGCACGACACATAAATATCAGCTAGGTGGATATAAAAAGTGTATATATCTATTAAATAACTTTTACATATATTTATACATTTTGCGCGTTAAACCGTATCTACATTAGTTAGAAAGAATACACATCCATGCTCATAAGGATCTCATGCATAAGAAGAGATTTGGATGGAATGTGTAACGGCGTTTGGAAGTCAGAGAGAGAGAGAGAGAGTGTGTGTGTGAGTTAGAGAATTTGGCTCATGCTGACCGTGTTTTCGTGCCCGCGTGTGTATGATTGAGATAAATGGAGGTAAATACAGGAACTGACACCTCACCGCACGTCATAATTTATCGCGAGCAGGTCCGTATATTGTGAGAATTCTAACGGGCCAAAAAATATGATGGAAATTAAACTAGATGTGCTCCAACGGCTTGGGCTGGATATCTCTCGAAAGAGGAAAACACGATGCATTTTTCTCCAGATTAGAAAATAAAAAATGTTTCTTTGCAACACATTTGAAAGATATTTAAACAAACTTTGTATAAGTAAGTTTTTTATTTTTTATGGTAATAATTATTAAAATAGTTATATTTATATTACAGGAAACAAGAAGTGGGGTAGGCGCCCATATAGGTGCTAATCGTACAAAACATCAATTTGCATAAGTAACATTTAGTAATAGTAACTACTATTACTATATCATAGATAAAATAGTGGTATCTAGTAACTTTTAATATTAATATGGCCTGCAGGCCTATCAGTCCAGGACAATTACATTCTGGGATGTCGTGTCCATTTCAGGATTATCACTGGCTTTTCATTTTGATTCCGATCAGTTTATTAGCTCGATGTGCTTCTTGCTCTTAAGTCTATATTGTTGCCTAGGCATTGATGATTCATGGAATGTATCAATGAGTTTGGGTGATAACATATGATGATGTTAGTCCATAAGAATGATGGAAAACTTCATTGACTTTTGGGATGTAATAGCATCCCCAACATCCTGTCTCCTTTGACCAGGGTACATGATACACATGGAGATGTTTGTTCTATATGTTCTTCCAGTAAGAGATTCACACAAAGCTAGATTTATTGGCAGTTTTGAGCCTGATTGAAGTAATGCTCCCGAGCCGTATTTAAAAACATTGTCACATGAACTTGCTGACAATTCTTGTTCTTTAAGCCAAAAATTGAAAAGTGTTTTATAAGATGGTAATATACACATAGTCATAATAGTGCTTAGAAATAACACCATGTTTACAATTTGTAAGCGTGTCCATTGTTCAGTTATATTGCATGGTCCGACAAAAGATATTGTTTATGATGCTTTGTCAAACTATCTGTTGAGCAAAAGGAAAAAAATCCACACCTCCAAACAGTGGGAAAATTCATATGTATATACGCCGAATCCAAATTGGTGAATTCATCGCCACTAGGAAAATCTGTGATGGGATTGTAACAATTCAACCCCCTCAGTGAGAATGAATATTTCATGCACCTTCCACTTCCTGGCCACGTTACGAATAAATCCCGAATAACTTTTCTCATATTACCCAACGCAAGGGGGGGGGGGTTGCGTACGAATTGTAAATTCGGCTCGAATTTATAATATACATCTAAGAGAGGATGAACTGAGAAAGAATTCGCAAAGTAACTTAACGGGAAACTTGCTAAGTACACAAGTCCTAAGCCGCCGCCCGCAAAGTTATCCGCTTCATTTTGAAACTTGCACAGTTTATAGGTCTCACTGGAACAGCAACATACCACTAGAGATAAAAGGTATTCAAATAATACACCTTGTAAATAAAGAAACAATGTCTATTTAGAAGTTCGTACAAAATGCTTATTCGTTCCCAATAAAATTTCAATGCTTTTGTCTGTCTCTCCACTTTTTCCCTCACACACTGTCTCTTTCTCACACTCTCTGTTTTCATCTCTCTCCATTTTCTCCTTCTCTCTCTCTCTCTCTCTCTCTCTCTCTCTCTCTCTCTCTCTCCCTCAATCACTCCCGCCTTCCTTTTTTCTCTCCGTCTTTCTTCCACGTACTCTCTTTTCTCATACATTCTATATCTTTATTAGTCTCTCCCCTCTCTTTCTATTTCACACACACACACACGCACACGCACACGCACACGCGCACGCACCCGAACTCACTCACTCACTCACTCACTCACTCACTCACTCACTCACTCACTCACTCACTCACTCAAAACAACGTATCACCCGTTTATTATATTCATAAACATTAAAAAGCTATTACTGTTTTACCTTCAAAGTGCAGGTGATTTGTTAAAACTGTGTTTATCACAAAAAATTTTATTATCTCAAATATAACTAAAATTGGATGCAGGAATTAGAGAATTATTTATATATCGATTATAAAACTAGTTCTCCGGCGAAAACAGTCCTTAATCAGATTCATCTCCTATGTAGTTAAATCTGTCGTTTTCCATTTTTTATTCCTTTCGGCTGAGTGGGGTCGGACATTTTCCTGCAGTTTTCAAAGAAAGCGATTTCTTTAACTAACCAACCGTGTCAGAATTTATAAACAAACATATAAAGCCTGACATATGGGTTTTCTTAAAATACTCTCTCTCTCTTTTTCTCTATCTCTGTTTTTCTATTACCTTTACTTTAACTTCATTTAAAAATTTGCACTAATGAATAAATACAATAAGTAATGCACTGAAAAAGTGTTTCTCTAAGACATTGTTCTATAAGACATTTTTTTTCTTTATCTTTATTTTTTAATAATTTGCCCTATTAAATTGTTAGACTATTTATACTACAATTATTTTTTTAGAAATGAAATTAAATTCTGCACCATGTTGTCAGGATGGAATAGATGTAATTCGAAATCTCGCCGGCGGTACTGCTATGTTTTGAATAAAATGGGAAATGTTATATGCTTTTAATAGAATGGAAATTTTCTTATTACACCGTTCTTGTCGTTACCGGCTCTCCGACTATTTGGAGGATAATTGGGCCCTATTTCTACTCTGGCCTGCCTGGTTAATGCCTATTTTTATCTATCACACGAACAAACTTGTACTAAGATTCAGGTTCATTATTCAGTAGCCCAAGAAGAAAAAAAGAAAAAAATACAATATTTTACAATTTCTTCTGAACATTGTTAAATCGATTCATCCTGACTGTGTTTTATAGTTTTATATATAATATTGGGTTGTCCGGAAAATAATGCAGGATTTTGGTATTAAACAAAAAAAAAGAAACTAGTTACTTTAAAGCAATGTTCTTTAATCAAAATAATTTCCCATACTCTCAATACATTTCTCCCAACGTGTTGGTAACTTATTAATTCCGTCTGAGTAGAATTCAGAATTTTTAGAATTGATAAAGTCAATAAATGCATTTTCCAGTTCCGTTTGATTTTTGAATATTATGTGTTGTAAGTAGTGGTCCAGGTGTCTAAAAAAATGGTAGTCAGTAGGCGAGAGGTCCGGAGAGTAGGGTGGGTGAGGCAAAGTTTCATAGCCAAGCTCCAATAATTTTTGTGACGTTACACGTGACACATGTGGTCGAGCGTTGTCATGCAACAAAATGGGCCCTTTCCGATTGACCAAAGAGGGCTTCATTACTGCCAATTTCTGATGCATGGTATTAATTTGGTTACAGTATGATTCAGCATTGATGGTTTCGCCAGGATTTAAGAAGCTGTAGTGTATTAAACCAAATGAAGCCCACCATACCGTAACCATTACCTTTTTTTGATGAGTTGGGGGCTTTGGAAAATGTATTGGAGCTTCTCCTTTGTCGAGCCACTGTCCAGAACGTCTAGTGTTATCGTAGAGAATCCACTTTTCGTCACATGTAACAATTCTGGCCAGAAATGGGTCATTTTTGTTTCGACAAAGAAGTGATGCACAAACATCAAAGCGCTGATTTTTTTGGCGATCGTTTAATGAGTGTGGAACCCAATTTTCGAGTTTTTTCACTTTTCCAATCGCCTTGAGGTGGTCAGCGACGGTCGTTTTACTGACTTTGAGTTGCTCTGCAAGTTCTCGAACAGTTGTTTTGGGGTTTTCTTCCACCACTGATCGCAGAACATCATCATTAAGAGAGGAAGGCCTTCCACGACCTTCTTCATCTTCAAGGCTGAAATCTCCCTCCCGAAATTTTGTAAACCACCTTTGCACAGTGCACTCATTAACACAACCCTCGCCCCAGACTTGGTTAATGTTTCTAGCCGTTTGGGCTCCGCTTCGGCCGAGTTTAAACTCGTAAAAGAAAATCGTACGAAATTCTCGCTTTGACATTATAAGGATGACTGAATTATTTCCAAGTAGCGGAATGCTACAGAGGTAAACAAACAATATCATTTGGAAGAGGATTAATAAGTGTTGACATTCATACAAATGAGTAATCCTGTAAACGTAAACAGAATATTTTATATAGATTTTTTTTAATGAAAACTTAAAATCCTGCATTATTTTCCGGACAACCCGATATATATTATATATATAACAACATACAAGTTTTAAATATATACTAATGATTTAATACTGCGACCAGTTTATAAGACTGTTGGTTTTCTTTATTACTAAATTTCATTTGTACGACCTCGTAACCGTTTTAAATTTACAGCAACAGTGTTTTCAATCTGATACGGTTATATTCCCTTTCTTGTATAGGAGAGAGATGCTTTCCGGTAAATGTCATCTCGCTTTGTGTATCACTGTTAAGTTCATCGACAAGTATTTTCCCAATTCGGATATTTCGCTTGTCATTTATTTTATTTTCCCCCCTACCACACGTAGATGGAAATACTCATAAAACTAAGCAAACCAATTCAAATTTATTGTACTTTAGCAATAGCAAAACTAACAAGAGTATTCAAAATAAATTTTAATGTATTAAAAAAATATAAAAGACAGATCGATTCATGAACTTTACGTTGTCTTTAGACGAGTTTTGACTATAATGGACATTTCATTAGTATTGATCTCTTCCAATAATTCTCGCTATTGTCTGAAATCAATGGCGTTTGATTTGATAAACGAGGAGATAAGAGGATAAGAGATAAGATAAGATAAGGATAAGAGAGGTTTGATTTGATAAACGATTTATTTTCACAAATCTCGCAGAGTTAGTTCAATTGGACCTTTCTTACACTCAACAAGAAAAAAACTTTTTACAATTTAAACTTACATACATGCACTTCTAAGTGATGTATATACTAATAAAAACACACAAAAATAGAAAATTTAAGGTGAATATGGAACAGTAATAATAACAAAATAAAAATTTACATTCATTTAACTGTAACAAAAATTAATAAAAAATTACATAATTACAAAATTTTCTAACATTTTTATAAATTACATACATATAAAATTAAATTTTCAACACCTCATTACAAACTGTAGTAAATCTATTAAGAAACAAATCTTGAAAAGAACTTACAAATTTGTGCAACATACACAATAATAGTGTGAATAGTTGAGAAATACAATAAATTCACTTATTAATCATTCTTTATTAGTAGTTTTATATGAAGTTTTTTGTTAAAGTTTGTAGGAGAGAGGGTGAGAGGGAGAGAGGGGGGGGGAGAGAGAGAGAGAGAGAGAGAGAGTGAGAGCGAGCGAGAGAGAGAGAAAAAACGAATGAGCACGCGTCCAATTCGTTCGGTCGTGTTGGGCCGTGTACGGCCGAAGCACTTTCCGATCCAAATAAAGTTGGATTTTCCAGTCCTATTCGGCCGAATGGTTACTTCGACTTCAACTGTCAACCACGTGACATCAAACGCTCACCATTGTTTAACGCCGTTCTTTGCTTTTTGCTTACCTTTTCGTTTCGTTTTCATTTCGATGGATTGCGAAAAATTGATAAGTGCGGTTGAGGAGCAGGCTCTTGGGACATGCGTGATCCACTCTATCATCGGAGAGATGTCCAGCGTAAGCTGTGGTCAAGGATAGCTTTAGAAATGGAACTTCCAATATTTTTGTTTATTTCGTTCATTCCATTTGTATGTAAAGTAAGAATTTTCGAGCAGCAACAAATCTTCTACATCCATTTGGGCTGTGTCGTGAACTGATGAAAATCGGCTACAGTGGATCATAGGGCGAGACCGAAGGAAGGCGTTAAGTACCCCAGGACCCAAAATTAGAAACAAAACTAGATTAGAGGCCGTGGTCCGCCGGTATGGGGGTCTCCCTACGGAACGGCGGGGAGGTGAAGGGAAAAAAAGAAAACAAAAAAAGAAGATATATCATTGAAATTTGGATTATTATTAATTACGTATAGTCTACTTGTTCTCGCATCTGCTAAAATTATTTTCACCAAAGCTATCTTAGTGCAATCATCTTTGTTAACAATGAAGTAATATTTTCTTTTTCTGAGGAAAACATACATAGTCTTAAATCAAGGCATTTGAGATAGTATGAAATGCCCGATCAAAATGATTGCTCATGAATGTAGTACTTATAAACTTCTCCTGTTGTTAGTCGTTTGTCTATTATGCTAGTACGATACTAACTAATGCAGTGTTATCTGTATTTTTACAAAGATATGTTTATTTAAATTAATATTCTTAGATATGGTTAAGCTGATGAAATAATTAACTTTTTCAGGCCTTGAACAAACACCTTAGGTCTTGAACTTGAAAATTACCCTTGAGGTGGTATACCCAATTAGATCAAATTAATTAATAAGGTTTTGTTTGAAACGAGAGAATGACATAACCCCCACAGGTTCTAAGTAGTACAAAATATACATTCAAGTCAAATTGGTTTTTCCTTCAGTGGAACAGGTCTGATAGGATTTCGCTCGGTACTACCCTGATAAAAGGGCCAACCTTAATTATACAATTTGGCTTCAAAGGACATATAATTGTTTAGCGTCGGGGGCAAAACATACCTTGGGGGGGGGGCTGCCTCTGGGTGATTCAAGCGGTGACTCACACCAGGCACCCCTCCGTGTACGTACAATCCATAATAGTTAGCAGGATCCCGTTTCGGTAAATATTGTTCCCCCATCACAAACCGTTCTCTTCTCATGATCAATTCCAGTCCGAGATTTACCAGGATAAATCAACCGGGCTTAGATTAAAATTTCAGTATGCTATTGCTCCAAATCAAACCACTTGGATGAGTTTTAGGTCTCAAATGTTAAAAGGCAAAAAATATTATCGTAATATCTAATAGTTGAGGCTTTAGAATTACCCAAAATACAATGAGAAAACGTTCATATTTTTTTACAGTTTCATGCAAAAACATAGGGACAGTTGCAGCGTAATGATTAGCGTTTTCGACTCTCGGCTCGTAGACTCGGCGTTCATGGGTTTGATGTCAATCTTCCAGTCCATCTTCACCCCTGGAAATTTCTGAAATCCAATTTTTCCAAAAAATACATATCAATCAGCATTACTCTTTGCCTAATATAAAGCCATAAGGTCATAAAAATGAGAAAATTAGTAAAAGTTACAATAAAGAATTTGAAATTATATTTCCGTGTACGCTAAATTCAACAATTTTTACGTGTATTTTTAATGATTCTGCTTAAAACATAAACATATAACTTTCCCAAGATAATTTAATTTTAAACTTTTCAAGTAGATTCACTAGTTATCGTGGTCCGTTTGACCAATTAATATTTTCCAATTTTTAAAAATGGCAAAAAGGAGGGAAAATTCCAAAAAAAAGATGGGGTTGAGATGGGAAGTTAGTGTCCGAGTGGATTGAAGTCACGATAGCTCGAGTGGTAGAGTAGCGGCATATCTAGCCGAAGGTCGTGGGTTCGACTCCCGCTCGTGATACTGACTTTTTTATCTCAACGGAAAACCTTAATTAATTTTCAAATAGACTTAAATATCTCATGTTTTCGCAAAATTTCAAGTAAAACATATCAGAAAAACTTAAAAAACAAAAAATGTTATTAAAATAAAGGATCCGAATTAACGTTCTAGTATTTTAAGCAGAAAACTTATAAATATTATAAATACAATTACTCTTGTGCAATATTCCAAAAAGGAGTAAATTTGCCTGCGAGTAGGGGCAAAAATACACTTCCAGTAATATCAATCACTTTTTGATTGGTACACTGGTAAATTTTATTTACCTCTTTAAAAATCAATTACAAAACCTCTGTTTTTTCGATCCTTTTTCCCAATTTGTATTCTGATATTACCGAAGCCATTGTTTAGCGTGGGATTTTGGGGATTTCGAAGAGGGAAATAAGCTCTGGTGTTACCAATATCCTGAGACGCGGAGCTTTAAGCTTCTGCTGATTACCGGTCTAAGCCGATGCCAACAAAAACCCCTTTAGAATAGCATTTTGGCCAACTAATGCCCCAAAATTAGATTTAAGTTTGTTTAATTAAGATAGGTTAATTTATAAAGAGCTTTATTGTATGTATACTCTGTTCAATTTATATTTTCTTGTTTTGTACCTATTGATTAAGTCAATCACTTTTGGCGAGTGATATTTGGCGATATAAATTAAATTAATACGAAAATGAATTTTTGGGGAAAACGATGGCAAATAAATTTGTACAGTAGAAAATATCGCATAATAAATCAACGTTTTGGTTTAGAATTGTGGGAGCACCACCCTGGACAAAGTTCATCGGTGATGGATGATGCTGAATTACTCGGAAGTTTAAGCCTGATTTTATAATCTTTCGACGACTCGCGGCTCAGCCAATAAACTATCCCTATGAGTCAGTGTCAGAAAACTTGATGCTTCCATGTCTGCAAAACGTTTCTCCAAAATGTTATTAACCGTAACATATTAAAAAAATGTTTTTCTTTTAATACATTTATTTTCTTCTAATCTACTACTAAAGTTGCGAGGTTACTCCTCAATTAAATGAATCATTTATACTTGAATATTATTTACACGAAACTAAGTTAAATAGGTTTCAGTCACTGGTGTCATTATAAGTTTATTGAAGTTCCAACTGGAGTAATAGACCTAGAACACATCAAGATTGCCATGAGGTGTGTTATAGAATCGAACAGGCTGGCCAACTAGCGAAAGAAGGGACAGCTGTCTCATCCATGGGAATAGAGCTACTAGGCACACAGGAGAGTTGAAAAATATCTTAAGCAAGAAAAACTCATGAACTAGACAAAAGCACCTGGTAACCTAAGAGATTCTGAACTCTCTCAAAAAGGAAGACGCAGGAATTCCTCTCTCTCACCAGGCAAGATCTTAGGAAAAGAAAGACCTTTATACGAACCACTCACATCTTAACTACCACCTAAAGATAGGATATCCACACAGGGAAATGCCGATTCGGCTAAGAGAAACCAGAGACATCGACATATATTCTTAAGAGTAGTGATAAAAGGCCGGTTCTGGCACAGTGAATACTGGCACACTTGATGGGGTCTGGTGGGGGATAATTTCATGGGGTCTGGTGGGGGATAATTTCATGGGGTCTGGTGGGGGATAATTTCATGGGGTCTGGTGGGGGATAATTTCATGTGGTCTGGTGGGGGATTACTCCACGGGGTTTGACGATGTTATAATGTCCCGGAAAGGGGGAGCTGGCACAGTTGACGTCACTGAAAGGGGGAGCTGGCACAGTTGACGTCAATGAAAGGGGG
>NW_019393263.1:0-2797 GCF_000648675.2 Cimex lectularius
AGCCGAAAGGGCAACTATCACTAATCTACTAGTACATTTCCTATCGGGTGCCATGTCTCCTTCTAGCCCGTACAATTTCACTTTTAGCATATGTCATGCCGTCTATCAGGATCGTAGGAGATTCTCGTGGGTTAGTAGTTTTGTTAGTAGGCTGGCTTGAAGGCGCTTCTCCAAGTGTTCAACATCCTATCTTCGGCAGTTGAAGCGCGCCTACCGTGTCTGCTACGAGGCGGTTGGTGTGAGTTAGGTTGGGGAAAGTGGGTGATTTGTGTTCGACTATATGGTTAAGCGACGTCGAGTCGGCCGGTGGCGATTGCAAACCGTATTGACGCCCGTACCGCTTCTAAGTTTGGACTCCAGTTTTGATTATCTGAGGGCGACTTCCCGCCCAAATAGAAGGATATGTTGCCTCGGTGTGTGTTGGTACATTGCAGCATTTCTGTCCGATGTGTCGTCCATCTCTGGCATCGAAAGAGAAAGTGCTCTACCGTCTCTCTTGCTTGTCCACATTCACACTGATCCGTTTGCGCAACGTTGATTCGGTAGAGGTATCCGTTTAGTCTTGCCATGCCCGTCCGGAGCTGGGCCAGCACGCTCGCTTCTTTCCATGATAATGGATCATACAGCTGTCGGGTGTGCTTGCCTGGGAGGGCCGCGTCCACCCTTTTCACGTGTTTGCCTACTTTCTTGGGCAGGCCTTTACTGGTGTCATGTTGGGATCGTGCGATGTTAAGAGTGGTTGACTTCATTCTGGGGAGCTGTATATATGGCACGGGGTCCTCTTGGGTTGCTGCTCTGGCTTGCACTTTAGCGAGGCCCAATAATTCGTTATCCTCACTTGTGGAGACCCAGCGGATTGTGATCCTGTTTCCATTTTTTCGCAGTCTTCTGATCAGCTTGTATATCAGGCAAACGTGCTCCTGGCCCGACTGTTGTCGCGGGTTCCCCAGTGTGAGTGCGGCCGCTTTATTGCTCGTTAGCAGCGTGAATCTGTACGATTTCAGTACTGGTAGCGTCTTCAATGCGTGTGCCATTGCTGCCAGCTCTCCCGAGTATGGGTTCTGCTCCGATCTTGCGCCAAGTGTGATGGAGAAGGTCTTTAGTCTCGGCTTTTTGTACTTGGGCGGCTGCTTCTGAATCACTCCGCCAAATCCTACTACCTTATTCCGTGCCGAGCTGCTGACTGCGATCTGCATAGATCCGCCGGCTTCTGCCTGTGACTCTGGGGTTTGTCCAATATCAGCCTGCAGTCGTTCCTCCCATGGTGCTAATGTAAATGGATTAATAGTTTCTAGTATTTCCATCTCGATAGTTTTCAGCACGTCTGCCACCTGATATAACGGCGAGCGGTGGAATCTTCGGAATTTCCTGATACGATCCGTGTTCCTGCGGAGTGGGTTGGTTTCCGGTAGGGTGTGGATGTCCGTCCACATCTTCACTGCCCGTCTCCAGAACCGGCTTTGCGCCGAGGCGATGTGAGCCTCTGCTTCCGCCACACTGGTTGCGACGGTGAGGAATGTTCCCACAATCACTTGAGCTCCAACCCGTTGGACCCGGTTAATGGGCCCGATGGCCTTATCTTTGAAAGCGTGCATCCAGACATTAGAGGCATAGTCCACCACTGGGGTAACTGTTGATGCGAACAACTGCCGCGCGGTAGATGGGGATAAGCCTCTAAGTCGTTTAAGCTCCATTGCTGCTTCTAGGCCCTTGGACGCTGCCCTGGCTATGTGTGCCTTGTATTTGAGTCTAGTATCCATCACTACTCCAAGGATCTTGACGTGGTCCTTGGGTTCAACTGCTTGTCCCTTGATGGTGAAGGGCTCTTGTTCTGATTTGTGTGCTTTGGGGGTGAAGTGTATAATGGCCGTTTTATCTGCTTCGAATGTCGCCCCACTCCTCCTCTCCCAGTCGAGTGCTTCGTCAATAATTTCCTTAATACCTTCCCGGTTGCTTCGCGCAGTTGGCCCGGTCACCCACGCGGTGAAGTCATCCACGAAAGCAATCGCTCCGCCGCGGCTGTCGATCTGTCGTTGCACGAGGTCTGCGTTGAAGAAGAGGAACAGGATCGGCGATAGGGGAGAGCCCTGCGGTAGTCCGGCCTGTGGGAGGCTTTGTACCTCAGACCCTTGCCCATTGATTTGAATGGTCGCTGTTCGTTCCGAGCAGAAGGCCTCGACCCACCGGATCAGACTTTCTGGTATGCCTCGCGCTTTCATCCTCTGGAGTAGTCGTTCTTTGCAGACCCCATTGTAGGCTCCTTTGACATCAAAGCTGATTAAGCTCAGGACCCGACGGCCACGCCAGGCCGTGTAGATTTGCTCTTGCAGGAGCAGGAGTGCCTGTTCCGCTGATCGCTGTTTTCGGGCTCCAAAGTGACTGGTTGGGAGTAGGCCGTACGTTTCCACTGCGTGTGAGATCCTTTCTGCCACCACTGATTCTAAGACCTTGCCCAGTGTCGCGAGAAGTGAAATCGGCCTCCAAGCTTTCGCAATGGTGTAGTCTTCTTTGTTTGGCTTTTTGAGTGGTATGATTTTTGCATGTCTCCACTGACTTGGTAGCCTGCCCTCTTCCAGCGACGCCTGGAACAGGTCAAGAACCCTGTTTTTAACCGCGGGCCAGGTCATCTTCCAAACTACCGCTGGTAGGCCGTCTTCTCCAGGTGCCTTCCAAGATTTTGCTCTAAACAGCTGTCGCTCTACTTCCTCCATGGTGATGGCAGGCATCCCGACCGGTGCTCTTTGCGGTCTGGCTCCTTCCTCCTCGATGTTGTTTGGTAGAGGAGGAAAGAACTTAG
>NW_019393264.1:0-3137 GCF_000648675.2 Cimex lectularius
TCATAACAAGCTCCCATACCACTTTTTATGGGCATACCAAAGCCTTGTTTGACACTTTGGCATGCTGGAATGAAAAGCAGGCTGATAGACTACAGTTTTTCTGTTCCTCAGTACCCGTCACTCACATTTATGTATTAGGAAATTTTAATTTCTCTCAACTTAACCCTGTCTCAAAGTTGTGTTCCCATCTGTTGGTGTCACATAGTTATCCATATAGGACCTTTTCGTTTTCCTAACTTTTTCAATTCACATGCATTCACGCTAATAAATACATCCATTCTCAGTACCCACTAGGGACACCTAAATATCTGTTTCCTCCATCACTGTTTGCTCGGGTGACATTCTAATCCAGCCAAGAAATTGCACCTTTCAATTAGGTTGGACAGATATGGTCCAAAATTTGTCTTTGGGCCAACCCGCATAGCCTAGTCTTACCGGGTGAGGATGACCCTTCGTACAATAATCAGATACTCCGAGGGCCACCTACAGACAGTGCTCTTGATCTTCTCAGCCGACACGGCCCACCGATCCTGCTACATTTTTGATTATCCATTTATGTTTAATGGTCTAATTGTTTATATTAATTATTTCTTTATGTTTTTTATTTTATTTATTTTTTTTTTGTAAGGTCTTGGTTGAGATGAAAAAGCTAGTGTCACGAGCGGTATTCGCACCCACCTTACAAAACAAACCAAATGAAATTTTTAATTATGTTTTTTACTGAATTTTTGCATCCTGCCAACAATCAAAGTTTTGTCGAGTCGAACTAGCGTTTACTTTTTACATTTACTTATTAAATTCACCAAAATGAAATGGCCACGGAGAGCTTTATTGAAAATATACTTCATTTGAAGAATTAGTGAAAATAATAAGTTAGTGAATTTAACAGCGGCATATCTAGCCTATAACCACTTTCAAATTGGAGCGCGAGTGCATGAGAGTTCGCTTGATGCGCGGCAGCTCCGGCAGACGAGGAACGCGTGGCGACGAGAGAGGTGGCTTGTCTTTTTTTGTGGTTTGCGCTCTCGTTATTTTCCCCAGGAACGACAAGTGGACGTTTTCTGGATTCAGCAGCCTTTTTTACGGAGGGAAGAGATCTTTCTGGATATCGGACTGCACAACCGGCTTCTTGCGAGTTCGACAACTATTTGCCTTGGACTTTCAACGAGCTGCAGGGTAATCACTTGTCCAGAGAACATTTTATTTTCATTTGTTCACTTTTGTCAATTGATTTTCTTTATTATTGCCGGCACAGTGTTTTTTTGTTTTCTTAAATTTTTATAAAATGGCCTTAATCAGTATTGTTCATGTTTATATATAGAAAAGATACTTATTTGTATTGTTTTATTTTAATTTAAAAAAAAGGGAATTTATTCTGTTTTGTTCATTTTTATTTTTTCCAAAAATAGAAAAAAAGGTGTTCATTTGTATTTAATTGCTGTGGTTATTTTTATTTTTTCTCAAAGACCTGAAACAACTGTCCTGATCCCACCACGACATTTTTATAAGATTTTTTTTTTTTTTAAATATATATTGTATTTTATAAGCCGAAGATAGTGGGTTCGAATCCCGCTCGTGACACTGACTTTTTTTCTCAACTGAAAACCTAAATAATTGAAAGGTATAAATATTATTGTACATAGAATAATTAGTCTTACGAAACCCTNGTCGATAGAGCGGAGATGCCAGATGGTTCTGACAGGAACCATAAAAATTCTTTCAAAAATTTTTCTTTGTCCGACGTTAAATGGGTAGTTCAATCTTCCTGGAATAAACCTTTTCCAGCTAATCTAAGCTGTTGAAACTTTTATCAACTGTAATCAATCCTCTCACAGTTGCACAGAAAAAAAAGAGAGTAATGGGGATGGTGAAATATTTGGGCCATTAATTAACAATTTAGAGGAATTTTACCAATGTAACATATAAGGAATTAGAGGTGATGTTGAGTGTGGGTCTGTGAGTTGTTGAATTCATGCTGAACTGCACTCCGCAAATAAAGCGTGGAACACACCCGATGCAACGCTATGCGACGGTACCGACGCGAGTCCAATTTTTCATAAGGTTGCATTACCACCGTGCACATGTACACAATGCTACCCTACTCTACGCTACGCGATCCCAACTGTCCAGATTTTCGTCGGGTAGCTCAAGTACAGTCGAAGACGGAAGAACCGGATACTCGTATTTTTATTTCGAACTATGTATTGTTGTCATTATATTAATTACAACAATTATTTTAAGATAAAACAAATTAAGCGAAATCAAAAATTCATTAATTTTTATTTAAAAAAAAAAATTGTAATGGTTTGGCAGAAAATTGATCAAAACACCGGAAATCAATTATTGATAGAATAAATTTACCTAACAATTTATTACATGGTTTTGTTCATTAAATTTAACTGACAATTCATTACATGGTTGTATTCATAAAAATTACCTAACAATTTATTTCATGGTTTTGCTCATAAAATTTAACTAGCAATTTATTACATGGTTTTGTTCATAAAAATTAACCAACAATTTATTGCATGGGTTTTCTCATAAAATTTAACTAACAATTTATTACATGGTTTTGTTCATAAAATTTAACCAACAATTTATTGCATGGGTTTGCTCATAAAATTTAGCTAACAATTTATTACATGGTTTTGTTCATAAAATTTAACCAACAATTTATTGCATGGGTGTGCTCATAAAATTTAGCTAACAATTTATTACATGGTTTTGTTCGTAAAATTTAACCAACAATTTATTGCATGGGTTTGCTCATAAAATTACATTTTCGTCGAGTAGCGTCAGAACCGGACACTCATATCACAAATGGCAAAAAATGAAATGGCCACGGAGAGCTTTAGTGATCTCAACTAAAAACCTTAATTAATTGAAAGATATTAATTGGTCAAGTGGACCACGAAAACTAGTGAATTTAATTTATATTTAAATTCACTAATTTCGTGGTTCGCTTGACCAATTAAATCATTACAATTAATTAAGGTTTTAAGTTGAGATGAAAAAAAGTTAATAGCACGAGCGGGATTCGATCCCACGATCTTCGGCTAGATACGCCGCTGCTCTACCATTTGAGCTATCGTGACCTCGATCCACTCGGACATCAACTTCCTATCTCAACCCCACCT
>NW_019393265.1:0-2869 GCF_000648675.2 Cimex lectularius
GTGTGTGTGTGTGTGTGTGAGAGAGAGAGAGAATAACTCAAAAACTTAGAAAGCTCAAGAAGAAGGTGAAATGAAAATAAAACAAAAATGTATTCATAATCGAATAGAAACAAATTTATTTAACAACTTAACATCAAGTCTTGTTTAATAACTAAAGAAAAATTATAATTTTTGGCATCGACGAACATGATCTGATTTCTGTAGATTTGGTGGACCTGATTTGCCAATTAATTAAAAATAAACTTGTGTAGCTAAAGGTAAATCTAACAGTGGCTGGATGAAGGGATTACAAGGGAACCCAACATCAAGAAGAAGGTTATTGGTGGATCTTTATCACAATCTAACAGTCATAAAAACGCATGCAATCTGCGGCTCAAAAATATCTATAGTTCAAAATTATCCTCACGATATCCTGACAACAAAAAGACCTTACGACCTGATATGCTTGAGGCAAGACGGTAGAGTAATTATGCTGTCGTAAAACACGACAAACTCATTATAAAACAGGTCAGACCGCTCCAATAAAAAAAGACAGCAGTCAGCTTCTCCAGGAGAGCAGTTCAGTAGGATAAACAGTGTAGCGAACAAGAAAAATAAATAGAAGAGTAAGTACAAAGATATGGGGAAGTGTGGCCAGCGTGTTATTTTCTCAGCTCGTCAACCCCGCAGTCGTGGGTTCGATTACTTCACTCTTGCTTTTCCAAGCTCCCCCCCCCCCAAAAAAAAAAAGATATATGTACTCAAAATATACCCTGCTCTGGCTAATGTACAAAAACGTTCGACCAAGTACAATGAGATTCTAAAGAATTAAGCGTTCCAAAAAGATCCCATCAAGTCACCAATACAATACAAGCATAGACGTCTGTGTAGGTTACTGCTACTGATAATTTTAAGATGACTACATGGTCTTAGCAATCACCGAAGGAAGAACAACTGTCTATAATTTTATACGTTTCCGCACTTAAAAAAGTTTTCATTCCGCAAGTATCTTCCCAGCCCGACACCTCCAACCTGTTGAACATTAGTTAAAAAATAAATGCGACTCAAAGAAACCTACAATTTAAATTCACTAGTTTTCGTGGTCCGCTTGACCAATTAATATCTTTCAATTAATTAAAGGTTTTAGTTAACATAAAAAAAGTCAGTGTTACGAGGGGGATTCGAACCCACAACCTTCAGCTAGATACGCCGCTAATCTACCACTTCAGTTATCGTGACTTGGATCCACTCGAACACTAATTCCCATCTCAACCTATAATCTTTCGAATTTTCCTTTTTGCCATTTTTCGAATGTCAGTAATCTATTTGATTCTCGGCGACAAATGAAATGGCCACGGAGAGCTTTAGTGAAAATATACTTCAGTTTAATATATTAAATTCACTAGTTTTCGTGGCCCGCTTGACCAATTAATATCTTTCAAGTAATTAAGATTTTTAGTTGAGATAAAAAAGTCAGTGTCAGGAGCTAAAACTGCAATGTCCCAAAATATAACCTTCACTCTACGTCGCACTGTACCTCCAATATATTATAACCTCACCCTTCCATCAGAAAACGTCTTCCACTACTTAGGGCTCTATCTAGACAAAAGACTGACCTCGAATCCCCTATTTGGAACTTAAAAGCATAGAACTGCATCAATGATATCAATTACTTTAAATTCACTAATTTCGTGGTCCGCTTGACCAATTAAATCATTACAATTAATTAAGGTTTTTAGTTGAGATAAAAAAGTCAATGGCACGACCGGGATTCGAACCCTCGATCTTCTGCTAGATACGCCGCTGCTGTACCACTTGAGCTATCGTGACTTCGATCCACTTGGACATCAACTTCCTATCTCAACCTCACCTTATGAGTTTTCCCTCCTTTTTGCCATTTTTCGTAATTTTCGGCGTATCTAGCCGAAGATCGTGGGTTCGAATCCCGCTCGTGCCATTAACTTTTTTTCATCTCAACTAAAAACCTTAATTAATTGTAATGATTTAATTGTCAAGCGGACCACGAAATTAGTGAATTTAAAAAATTAATATGAAGTACACTTCACTAAAGCTCTCCGTGGCCATTTCAATTGTTGTCGAGAATCCAAATCGATTACACGACTTATATTCCCATCTCAACTCTCCCATCTTGTTGAGATGGTTAGTTAGTGTCCGAGTGGATCGAGGTCACGATAGCTCAAGTGGTAGAGCAGCGGCGTATCTAGCCGAAGATCGTGGGTTCGAATCCCGCTCGTGCCAATAATTTTTTTTTCATCTCACCTAAAAACCTTAATTAATTGTGATATCAATTACTAAAATACTATTAGAAAACAAATCTAAACTCTGACTCGACAACAAAATACTCATAAACAAATAAAAACGGAAACCAATATACGGCATATAACTGTCGGGTATAACCAAACTTTTCGAACCTTCGCAGAATCCAGTCCCTCCAATTTAAAATTCTTATATTCATCGTCAACGGTCTTCTATGTTTCCAACAGTACGATCCATAACGACATGAATGTTCCCTTTATAAAAAAAGTTGCAAAATTTAGCTACAACATATTACACAATAACCTCAAATTCTCCACTTACATCAACTTTCGTTCTCATCTCCCCATAAGATCCTACTCGACGTCTTAAAAGGCAGTGGCTTCGTTAACAAAACAAAATAAAAATAAATTATTCATTAAAAAAATATTCTCTCATTGTGTATTAATTGTACTTATTATATTTATTGCGTTTATTTTTATTGCAATAAAAATATTATGTGAAACGTTGAATTAATTAATTTTGTTGTTTTTAGATTTTTTATTTTATTTAATTAATACAGATTAATTACTAATGTAAAATTATTTTCTTACAGTATTTATTAAGATGAAATATT
>NW_019393266.1:0-2853 GCF_000648675.2 Cimex lectularius
CTCATAAGGTGGGGTTGGGATGGGGAGTTGATGTTCGAGTGGATCGAGGTCACGATAGCTCAGGTGGTAGAGCAGCGGCGTATCAAGCCGAAGGTCGTGGGTTCGAATCCCTCTCGTGCCATTAACTTTTTTTCATCTCAACTAAAAACCTTAATTAATTGTTATGATATCTATTATAAAAATCTAAGAAAAAAATTAATTATATATCAATCGATTTATTTTTTAGATAAACTAACATTATAATAAGCAGGATTGTATTAGATGAGAATAAATATATGAAAAATTATAAAACCCATTAAAACATCACTAGAAAAGCAAACAAAAAGAGTTGTTAAAAAAAGACGTTTTTGGGCTTGAGCAATTTTATTTTCCTCACAATTCTGTTTTTTCAGTGCCACAACTAGTCTGCCATAAGTATTGGAACGAACCGGCACGCATTTGTATTGCTCTGTTTCAAGTCCTGTAAATTTGGTAACAAGCACGCGGCGGAGATTATTTTTACATATACGAGTAAAACAGTGTTAGTGAGTTATTTTTGAGTAAAAATTTGGTGCCAAAAAAAAAGATGTGTGAATAATAAACAGTTTTACTAGCGAACATTCAACCGTTCTCAGTCGGGATTTAAAGATAAGGAAAGAACAATCGGACTGGAGGCCCAGTAAACTATTGTTATCAACCCTAACATGTGCCACGTTTAAATTCCTAATAGATTACAAATAATACACATCCTACCGAGCGATCCCTATTTTTGTTTTTTGTTTTTTCGTGCTGGGTAGACGGACATTGACCGTTTAATAAATTCTGTTTGCAATTAATTTACACATTAAAAAGTATAAATCCATTTAACTATTTCTTTGGCGTAATATATTAAAAAACACAAATGGATCAAGGACAATTAATGGAACTTTTAGTTCAAGTCAAGGAAGAATTAAAAACACATGGAAAGAAATCGTAATTTGACAGTTATGGAAATTAAAGAGGCAATTTCTGATGTCCAGAATAAATACGAGAACGTAAGCGCAAAAGTGAGATACTTGGAAATAGAAAGTGAAATTTAATGATTTTTGGACTGCAATATGAATTCAGTGATTATTGCGAACAAGAAGCCTTTGTTCGTGACTTTGAAAATAAAAAGCTGGAGTTAAACACACTCTCCGATTATGACTTTGTGAGAAGAATTGGTAAGAGCAAGAAGAACAAAGTCAGGCCAATTTTAATTGAACTCGCACAATTCCGCACAAAATTACTTATTCTAAAGAATAGTTCCAAGTTAAAAGGAACGAATATTTTTTAGGCGAAGACTTTCCAAAATAAGTAGATGAAACACGCAAAACCCTACGCCCGGCATTAATCGCTGCGCGAAGAGAAGGAAAATTTGCAATTTTAAAGTATGATAAGTTGATAATTAGAGAGTCCTCCTAAAGATGGCACTAAAGATGGCAATAAAACGTTCGATCAGCTTAAAATAAGACCATTAACTAATTCACCCCATCTGCAAATGAATTAAACACAAAAATCATTAAGGAACATAAAAGAACCAAACCAGATGGAATCAAAAAATTGAACTAATGTCCAAGCCGCCTAGTACTTCGGGAGACAGTGCTGGGGATGCTAGAGAAAACACAAACACAGCAGGGAAAAATACATCTAAAAAGAAATAGCAATCATCAGTTGACACGGATTCGGATATATTGGCGTACAACATTCATGGCTTGAAGAATAAAAAAAAATGAACAGAATTTTTTTAACTACCTCAAGAACTTCGACATTATTCACCTCTTTCAGAACTTCATAGAGGCTAAGGATCAAGAGGAACATTCATCAACATTTCAAGATTTCCAGCCATTATGGATCCCAGCACCAAAAGAGGCGAAATTTGGGAGAGCATTGGGAGGCTGTCTATATGGCATTAATTTAAGAAGTGTGGCAGTATGGTATATTTCTTTTTGTAAAATTAAAAACATAGATATGTTAACTGTTAAAACAAATAATTCCATTTACTTTACTTTAGTTTATTTTATTATTGAGTTATGTGCATTATAGGTAATCATAAATAAGAGATGTATATATTTGCAATCATGTTTCGGCTATTATTATATAATTATGTTCTATTACTTAAATTACTGAAATTTTTGAAGAAAGTATATATTCCTTTTGTAAATACTAACTATAATTATTTGTAAATACTAAGAAGAGAGATTTTAGTTATATAAGTTTTGTGCTAGACTTCCTCAGACGGTTTTAAATCATGAGAAACGTCTTTCTTGCTTTGTAATATATACTGCCGATTTGTAAACTTTGTATATATATTAAAGAATAAAGACATATCGTAGTAGTACTGCCACAACTATATTATTTTTTAACGTAGTGCCATTTCTTTTGCCCTGTTTACCGCGTATAATGCAACCGAGCATTCTTAACCGTTTTATTCAATTTAAAATAAGCTACTAGTTTCATGGTTGATTTATTCGACGTCTACATTTCTTGTTTATTTCCCTCTGTAAATGCAATATTATTTTATCCGTGCATATAAATAGGCAGTAATTCAACGTTTTGTGACCGAGTATCCAGAGAATACATTTAACATGACAACGATGGCGTCATTACTTTAATTATTTTCTGGTAGTCATTATGTTCTATAAATTTTACAGTGATATAACAACAAAATAATTTTCTTTTTAAGGATTGATTTGGCTAGAAGAAGTGTAGTATCCTGTATACTCAAAAATAGAATTTTTTTGTGCATACACTTTATTCTAGTGTAATCAAATAACTATTATAATTATTACAATTAATCAAGGTTCCCAGTTGAGATAAAAAAGTCAATGGCACGAGCGGGATTCGAACCCACGA
>NW_019393267.1:0-2731 GCF_000648675.2 Cimex lectularius
GTGGATGTTTTCGGTTGAGAAATGTGGGTCGATCCTGGGCAATCGCCCTACAAAAATTGACTGTTATGCTGACGAGTGGCCTTATTGCTCAACCCCAGGATTAACTAATGCCCGGACTCTTCCGGAATAGCTCGATGACCTGGAGAGGACACCTGCGGGCCGTAGGAATAGGTGAGGAGGAGCTGAAGTCGAGAGAGAGACGTCGAGAGGGACGTCGAGAGAGACGCGAGAGAAACGTCGAGACAGACGTCGAGAGGGATGTCGAGACAGACGTCGAGAGAGACGTCGAGAGGGATGTCGAGAGGGATGCCCAGAGGGACGTCAAGACAGACGTTGAAAGGGAAGTGGAGACAGACGTCGAAAGGGAAATCGAGACAGACGTCGAGAGAGACGCCGAGAGAAACGTCGAGAGGGACGTCGAGACAGACGTCGAGAGGGATGTCGAGAGGGACGTCGAGAGAGACGTCGAGAGGGACGTCGAAAGAGACGTCGAGACAGACGTCGAGAGGGATGTCGAGAGGGACGTCGAGAGGGACGTCGAGAGAGACGTCGAGAGGGACGTCGAAAGAGACGCCGAGAGAGACGTCGAGAGGGATGTCGAGAGAGATGCCCAGAGGGACGTCAAGAGGGACGTCGAAAGGGACGTCGAGAGAGACGTCTAGAGAGAAGTCTAGAGAGAAGTCTAAAGAGGTGACCCGACTGCCCTTTGTCCTCTCCAGGTCATGGAGCTATTGCGGATGAGTCCGGGCATCAGCTAATCCTGAGGGTTGAGCAATAAGGCCACTCGTCAGCACACCAGCCAATTTTTCTAGGGTGATTGCCCCGGGATCGACCCACATTTCTCAATCGAAAACGTCCAGTTGTCATTATTTCGCCAGCTTTTTTCTTTTTTAGCTGCGTCTGGAGTTCTCAAGAAGGACCTGGTCGGCTCCCGCGATTCCAGGCCACCTCCGGTTACTCAACCTGGCACAATACGCATTCCCAACAATTAGCTAACCTATTTCTACGTCTAATTTTAATATTTATAACAAACTTAAATTTTTACAACCCCGTTTAAGATTTCCTTCTGGGTTTCTTCACACCTTTGAATAGTGGCTAGTTTTGTATCGTGAGAATAAATTCCTTTTTTATATTTACGTTTAGCTTGTCCAAACTGTTTGTCTCGTATATAAATTTCTCCTTCGAGAATTTCTATACATAAAACAACGCCGCCCTATCGTCTGAGCCGAAATCCCTCTGGTGTGCCGCAGGACCCCTTCCTGCGTGAGTACTGCTTTCTTCGGGGACACCGAGGTAATGCGACAGCGGTGCCAGTGGATCATCCACGCCGATGACTCCCCTCTATCGCTGTGGGACGAAGAGAAGAACACCTGGACCTACAGCTTTGCGCAACCTGACAAAGTGCTACTCAAATGCCTAGACGGGCGATACGAAGAGCGGAACCTTCAGGGGGCGGGCGTATTGGAGCTCCCAGAGGATGTTCAGCGGAGACCTCTGAGCAGCTACTACCACTGAGATATCGGGGAGCAAGCGCAGCGAGAGTTAGGAAGGAAATAGTGGTGAGGGAGATCACCCGACCCACCCTCTCGACCAACGGCGAGCTGGGAGAAGACACCGAGAAAATTAGACTGGCCGTCGAAGAAGTACTTGACCATGGGAAGGAGGAAAGGACGTCCCGGGAAGACGAGGAGTTGACCTACCAGGAGGATTTCTGTACTACAGAATGACCGCTACCGGCGAGGAAGCTGGTGGTTAAGCGGCGGATGTTCCCTGGGGGTCCTGATCGCCGGGACGGCCATAGGAATCATGCTCTGGAGGAGAACGTCTCGTGGCGAGGTTACGCAGACCACCGCGCCTTCGACGGAGACCGCGGAAGACGTCTACGGACACTAATGCCAATTAATGGACGTCGTGATAGTTGTTAAGTTAGCATGTAAGAATCTATTGTAAAGGGTGGAAGTGTGCAGGGTATGCACACTTCTGGGGAAAAGGGAGTGATGTGAAGATCCCCAAAAGGGAATCTTAAGCGGGGTTTTGTAGAAATTAAGTTTGTTTAAAATATTAAAATTAGACGTAGGAATATGTTAGCTAATTGTTGGGAAAGCATATTGTGCCGGATTGAGCAACCGGAAGTGGCCTGGAATCGCGGGAGCCGACCCAGTCTTTCTCGAGAACTCCAGACGCAGCTAAAAAAAAAGCTGGCGAAATAATAACAGCTGGATGTTTTCGATTGATAAATGTGGGTCGATCCCGGGGCAATCGCCCTAGAAAAATTGGCTGTTGTGCTGACGAGTGGGCTTATTGCTCAACCCTCAGGATTAGCTAATGCCCGGACTCATCCGAAATAGCTCAATGACCTGGAGAGGACGAAGGGCAGTCGGGTCCCCCGGAAGCATAGCAGTATTTTCGAAATGCACCTGTTCCCCCACCTCCTCCCTGAATGGATTGATATAAAAATGACAATCAGAGAGTGGAATCGGAAGAGAACCCGGGCGGAGTCCGAAGAGAGTCCGCAGTGGAGTCAGTCGGAGTGTCCCGTGGAGACGACGAGTGAGTCTGTCAAACGGAGTCAAAAGGGTGAACTGATGCGGCAGATTAGTCAGCGTAGTTCGCAGGATCCGTACCACCGAACCGACGAAATCGATGCACGTATTCCAGTCCTGTAAGTACAACTTTTGTCAATTGGTTGGCGGGAGATTTGGAGAACAGTGGGCGATTTCGGCTACTTTTA
>NW_019393268.1:0-2775 GCF_000648675.2 Cimex lectularius
TTATTAAAAATTTTTTTCTTCTCGAGATCTACTCAAAAAGCACTCGCGATCGACTGGTCGATCGCGATCGACCGTTTGAGCACCCCTGCCTTAAACGGTCAGCGGACGTTTCTAAATAAATCATGTATTTTGGGGTAGGATTAAGAAGAGCAAACTAATTTTATATCACATTACTAATAATAAATATATATACTATAACTAAACAATATTTATGTTATGCGTTAAACTTTATAAGTTAATTTTAATTAACTCGAATTAATTGAAGCGCAAAAATTAAAATCTACCTGATTTTTTGATTTATCGACATTCCGACGCCTTAAGTTAAATCCCAAGCACGTCTTATCTTAATAAAAACAGTCATATAAAAAATGTATTAATCAGTTCAAAATAATGATGAATACAACCATAATAAATTTTTAAAAAGTCTTGTAATACGATTTTTATAGTAGGAACTACTTTTCTCTACGCGCCACATCTGTCAGTTGTTACAGAGCCAAGGAAATCTTACTTAAAATATAAATCATCATTAAAATATGACTTGTTGTACATAATGTTGCACTTATACTCAACTTTCTTTACTACACGTACTACAGAAAACTTCAAAAATTAATAACTATTTGAATATTTTCACTGAAATGTGTGGTGATCAGTGACCGTTAATCGATATTTATTTAAAAATCGTGAGATGTGGTCTGGTGTGATGTAGGTTTCAGAAAAGCATTTTCTTTATCGTGCCAGCGTTTCGGATCTTTATTGGGTGCCAAATCGTGGCACACGACACGCAAGAATGTCACAATTATACAGAAGACAAACACTTTGAGCCCTGAAGATGATCTCAATAAAGATCGAAACGTTGACACGATAAAGAAAATGTTTTCTGAAACCTACATCACACCAGACCGCATCTCATGATTTCTAAATAAATATTTTCACTGAGTTAATTTTTTTCACGTAAGGCTAAGTTTTTCAACTTCCATAAATTAACATTTTATATATTTCGCGTGGTTTCTCATGAAATGTCCGTTTTCACTTTATAAAAACAAAATAATTGTATACAAAGTGTTTATATTTTTGTTTCTACTTTTGTGCTAACGTAAAACTAATTTTTTAATTTCAGAACTGAACAATTTAGAGTTTTCAGTAGAAATAAAATCATAAAATGCTTCTTAGATCAATTTTTTTCCGATGAAAGTCTGTTGAAGTCTACTTTAGAACTTTAGAAACTTTTAAAAGTTTATCACCTTTATGATTTTATATTTTGATTGCTTAAGGTTACAAAAATGAGTTTCGAAGGGATACCCTTCTGATGTATTGATGTCTGTTTACGGGACAACCTGTATAATTAAGTGTTGGACTAATGTAATTTTTAAAATAAAGATGGTTGGTTTGCAATTTAATATTATTTTTTATAAATTCATAGATTTTTTCAATAGTAGAGTCATGTAATGCCTTAAGAGCTTTAGAATTGACAAAGAGGTAAATGAGATTTTATTTCTGTTTCAGATTAACGTTGGAGATTGTTTTGTAGTCTAAACACACCTTTGTATAGGCTTAAAAGGTACAAGTATTTCCTACGATTTAAAAACCTTTTAATGAATTTTGCCCTTCCTCACGTTCTATTTTTTCCTTTTCGATATAAAATAGAAAGGGAAAAAATATTTGCAATCTCTCCTTGAGACTGTTGGGAAGTCTGACTACGTTCCTTTTTTCCTCTTGGTGCCAGGGCGTTGAAAAATTGGTCAATCTTCTACACTTTTTCTATCCAACCTAACGACACACTCATTACAACGTGCATTAAGCAAAGAAATTTTATTGAGTTTTTCTCACCAAAAAAAAAAATGCTTGCCTATGCTCAGCTAGTATCATTGACCCGAGTTAACATGTTAATTTATAAATCTTTGGAATTTTTAACGGTACCTAGAAAGAACATGCAACCAATTACCGAAGCCTTTCGACTTGTAAACGACAACTTATTCGATAAGAGATCTCTAGGCGGTCTAGGCCTATTTTAAGACACTTCGAACTAGTTTTATTCAGATGGGCATTTTACAAACAATGGTTTCGATACTTTAAACGTTTTAGGTCTGAGTCAAAAGTTCAGCCCCGTGCACCATTGTCTTCTGGGTGTTAATTATTGACATAAATAGACACTGAAGTTAATTCCCAAGCACTTCTTGTCTCAATAAATCAGTCATATAAAAAATTTATTAATCAGTCTAGAATAATTATCAATACAATCGTAAGAAATAAAAAATAAAGTTTTATAATAGGGTTTTTGTAGTAGGAGCTACTTTCCTGTACGGGCCACATCTGTCAGTACAGAGGCTAAGAAAATCTTAACCAATAGGCAAGAACTTTGAAAACTCGTAAAAGTTCTTATTCTAACTAGTTTTGTACTTTATTTGCTTAAGATTTATTACAACATTTAAAAAGCTAATGAATCAGGAGTTTTAATGTTTTTTCAATTGATATTATAAAATTTAGAGTCGCATTAATATTTTATGAGATACGGGGGCTTTAAGGGAAAAAGTCGTGAAAGGTTAGAGCAGGGGTGCTCAAACTTGAACTGCTGGCGATCTACCTCAATATTTTTAGACTACTTACGATCGACTCTGAGAGGCTGCAAGTGTGTGTGATGCAGGGTTGTCGTACATACACGATACACCCTACCTTTTTCTTTGGCTTTTCTTTGACAAGTGCCGCGCGTTCCTTTGATAAAGCCACCTTTTGCCGCAAGCAGTGTTATTTTATTACGTAATACATTTTTGTAGTTTA
>NW_019393269.1:0-3821 GCF_000648675.2 Cimex lectularius
GAAATGGTGAGATGCGGTCTGGTGTGATGTAGGTTTCAGAAAAACATTTTCTTTATCGTGCCAAAGTTTCGATCTTTATTGAGATCATCTTCAGGACCTGGGATTTACAAACATTGTTTACATTTAACAATTACATGTAGGATGTGGAAAAAAGTGAATTTATACTTGGAAAAAATTAATTTATACAATGCAATATATATATTATATTCAATCAATTGATTGAATATAAAAAATATATATTGCATTGTATAAATTCACTTTTTTCCACATCCTACATGTATTTGTTAATGTAAACAATGTTTGTAAATCCCAGGCCCTGAAGATGATCTCAATAAAGATCGAAACGTGAAAGATGACACGAGGACGAAATTCTCGGATTTTCCTCCGCCCGCGTTCGAAAATTCCAATGGTTTAGTGTGGGTGAACTTGGATTCATCGGTTCATAGGATGAATGGAAGAACGTTTTCTTCAGCCTCCCGAATCGACATTTGTGCAAGGAAAGTTAGACCCCTGTTTAATCAGAGTCCCTAAGTCCCTGGACACGATGAGAGCGATACGGCTTAAAAGTGTAAGTCCAGGAGCAAATCTCTAATTTTATCTTTTGAAATTCCTAAAACCCCTCTTTCCAGCATTTCAAAGAGAGGAATTCGGATTTTCTGGACCATACAGCCAAATATTCAGCTCCTCGTCGATATTACGCTGCTAGTTCCTTTTTGCCATAACTTTGTCATTTTTTGTACAATTTAAAATTCAATTGCACCATTGTTTTTTCAGCGTAAAAAATCCTTTAAAATGATTTGACAGGACGTATCTGAAATTTTGTAGTTCAACTGGGCCTGAGATACCCTGTATAATTTTTCTCCAAAAAAAGGTGAAAATTTGATACAAGACTAAAAAATAGTTTTTTTTTTTTTTTTTTTTTTTTTTTTTTTTTTTTTTTTTTTTTTTTTTTTTTTTTTTTTTTAGCGTCAGTGAGAAATTGAGTAGGGAAATTCAGCCGGGTCATCTAAAAAACTGTATGTGTTCGTTTTTAAATTATTTCTTTTGGTTTAATTTTTATTACAACTTGTAATTAGCTGCATGTTTTTTGTAAAATATCGTTATCCGGTGATCGTGCGTACAATACGCTGGGTAAATACAATACAATAGTGGGTAAAGCGATGAAATTTTACTTCACAAATGTTCGTAGTTGGTTTTGGATTTATAGTATTATTGTTGACATATTTTTTAGCCTTATAACGTTTGATTTTTCACTAATATGAACGATCCTTTTTAAAAAGATAGTTCCTACTCAGAGTAACTTGTTTTGCAACGATCCAGATTTCGAGCCTTTTAGTTCATCATCAGGTTGAAGGACTTCTACAACCACGTCTCTCGACATGAATTGCAGAAGTGAACCCGCTGATACCTCCGCCAAAGTTCCAGTTCCAATTAGCAGCTGATTTTTTTAATGGCGCTCAATTTGAACGTGCCAAACGCGGAAATTATAACACAAATAAATATTATAATATTAAATACTTAATATTATTAAATTACTATAAAAATAATAACAATTGAAATAATTAGTTTAATTATTTGGATGTTTGATATTATTTATGTTCATATTTAAAATGGGAGGTAGATCAAAATCTGTTATATTATTNATTCTAAAACCTTCTTGTTTAAAAATTTTACTAACTTTTTCCGATAATTCACCAATGTATGGCAAACAACGGAAACCTAATGATTCATTTATCATTTCTATTAATATGAACGAGGGTAAGTCTCCGAGATGCCATGGAAATTCTTCTGGGTTGTGAAAAATATTTGACACAATTTATACTTATTGTCCTCAATCCAGTTTGACTGATGAGCATTCTGGAAATTAATAAAAATAGACATAATGCAACAGTAGACCTTGCACCAATTGAGAGTACTGGAAAAGAAAGAATCGGAGGAACGTTTCTAAACGATTTGAAGATTGTAACTAAGATTTTAAAAGACTTGAAAACAACGTAAGCACTTTAGATATTTGCCAGTCTCATAGAGAGAAAAACAGAAAACTGGATGTTATTTGGATTAAAGGTGATATAAAAAACTCAGGAAGGTTCAATCTTTTCCCAGAGCAAAATGTAATTGAGGGTTTATTTATTACTTTTGTTGTGCTATTTATTAATCTATTTATAATATTGATTTTTTGTTAAAAGTATAAGCGCTTCTTTGCTGTTATTTTTACTGTGATTATTTTTATATACTTTTTTATTATTTTATATCATAATGATTGTTTTGTTGTGTTGGTTGACTGTCCTATGTTTGGGTACCTGGCATGTTTGTACTGTAAATAAATAAAATAAAATTACAATATTTATTTAAACAATTCATTTTTATTTTTAAATGATATAATTATTATTTAATGTTAATTTAATTACTAATTCTAAGGATTAACAATTGTAAATGTTTTTAAATATAGTTTTAATAAAAATATCATATCGTTTATTTATTTATTTTATTTTGTTTAATTTTTTTTATTTCATTTTTTTTAGAGGGTTCTCAACAGCAGAGGTTATATCAACCCTCGCGGTGCCAGTGTTTTTGAAAAAAAGCCCATTTGTAAGTATTTCGGGTTTGAATGCAGGGCCGCTGGTTTCGAACCCGGGACCTTACCTTACAGTGATGAGCGCCGTCTCAACGGCTAAACCGTTGCGGCCACAGACGCCCCCCAGTATTCTATCTTTCAATATAACAAAAATTTCTATTTATTACATTTTCACGCTCCCCAATAAACGTAAAATGCGTGGGATATATAAAAAAAAATATTCTTCTGGATTACAAGTAAGACTATAAACTTTCATTAAACTATTAGAATATCTACACGGAAAACGAACACATTGAGCCCTGAAGATGATCTCAATAAAGATCGAAACGTTGGCACGATAAAGAAAATGTTTTTCTAAAACTTACGTCACACCAGACCGCACCTCACGATCTCCAAATAATCATTGGCTAACGGTCACAAAAACCACTCATTATTCAATAAACTTATTTGAAAACCTATTTAAAAAAAAGTCCTTAAGTGACTTTCTTTGGTTACAGAAATTTATCACATCAAAGTACACAACCAACAATTTCCAATAAAAATAATTACTATTTTTATAAATTATAATAGTAAATAAATCATCCAATATAATTACTGGTTTTGGACCACTTCCTTAATCCCAAAAAAGTCGTATGAAAGCACTATTGAAAAACTCCTGGGAAAGTTTTTTTTTTAAATTTGGTGTACATTATAACTACCTTCCATTCGGTAATATGTAACCATGAGATATGACATATAACATATATCAAATTAAAGGCATGTGTGGAGGAAATTTCTATTGGTAGTGCTCCAATGATGCTAAAATTTCTGTTTAAAGCCAGAAACACACTTACCCGATGCTACGCCATGCTACGCTACCCGATGCTACCCGACGCAAATCCAAACTCCGATTTTCCATAAGGTTGCATTACCCCCGTGCACATCTATCCGATGCTACCCGACGGAAATCCAAACTCCGATTTTCCATAAGGTTGCATTACCCCCGTGCACATCTACCCGATGCTATGCCACGCTAACGTACCCGACGCTCTGCGATCCTCACTGTCCAGATTTTCATCGGGTCGCATCGAGTACAGTCGAAGACAAAAGAACCTGACACTCATATTTTTATGCAAACTACATGTATTATTGTCGTTATATTAATTACAACATACTTATTTTAATATAAACCAAATTAACTGTGATTAAAAATTAATTAGTTTTTATTTAAAAAATTAATTTTAATGGTTTGGTAGAAAATTAATCA
>NW_019393270.1:0-2677 GCF_000648675.2 Cimex lectularius
CGCCCAAGTGACAGCGTTTTCTCTATTGTTGGTAGCATTTGGGTTTAGTTTATCAGCCACGTAACTAAACAGTTCATGAATCACTCCACCCATTTTTCTTTCTATCTTGGCTCTGGATTCATCGGTGGTGGTGACTATAACGCGAAACACTCATATTAGGTAATAGTAAAACAAATCCATCCAATTTCTCCTTTCTATCCTCATTTCAACCAACCGACTGGCACACAACCACTAGAAAAAGACCTGAAATAGTTTGAATTTTTTATTTGATCCATTGTAAGATTTCTTTATAGTGGCACCCAGTTGAAAGTTTCGTTTGGAAACAGAGAGGAGAGAAAGGGAGAGAGGGACAGAGAGAGAAACAGAAACGGAGGGCTACAGACAGACAGAGGCANTCACGGAAACGGAAAGTAGAATTAAACGTATATATTATTGGCCCAATATTAGTAAGTCTGTACAGGAATTTATTAATAGATGTGAAGTATGTCTTTTAACGAAATACGATAGACAACCCCTGAATTTAAAGTACAATTTGACTCCGACACCAAGCAGACCTTTTGAGATTGTTCACATTGACACAATTACGCTCGAGAATAAAAAGTTTTTAACAATAATAGACACCTTTTCTAAATTCGCTCAAGCCTACAAAATAGAGTCGAATCAAGCAATCGAAATAGTGAATAAGTTAATAAAATTTTTTGCATCTTACAATGTTCCAAAGACTATTGTGTCAGATAACGGGCTGGAATTTAACAACAGTCTAGTCAGGGAATTACTATCGCTACATAGAGTCAAGTTGCATTTCACATCGTCTCAACACCCGGAATCAAACGGCTCTATAGAAAGATTCCATTCCACTCTCATCGAGCATTTCAGACTTTTTAATAACCAACAAGAATTCATGCACGAAGATATCGACACAAGAAACACAACAAAGTAAATTATAGTATTTTGGCATATAATCACTCGCTTCACTCAGTAACAAAATTAAAACCTATTGAAATTATCAGTGGGAATTTACAGAACGAATCTATTTTTAAAATCAATTTAGAACAACAAATTTTAAGTAACTATGTCAGTAATCATAAAAAGAAAATATATTTGTTACATGAAACGATCAATGAAATTTCTTTAGCGCATAAAGAACATATTATCGAAAAACGAAATGAAAACAGAATAGAAATACCAGAAGTAAATATACCGAACGAAGTTTTTGTGAAAGTCAAGCAAAAACAAAGCAAAAAAAGGAATAAATACAAAAAGGCGAAAATAAAATCCATAAATAAGAATCTAAAAACTGCCGAAATCATCCCAAGTCATCAGAACACAATAGACAAAATACATCACTCCTCTTCTGGACCACAACCAGAGGAATCAACAAAGTTGATATTACAAACGGCATTGGCATAATTCCTGTAAACCTTGGGTTGGCAAAGTTGGAAACTTCAGAACACACTTTTATTCATTATTTTAGACTAAGAGAATTGTTTAATCAATTAGATTATTTAGAAGAATTTTATAACCATGTATCGAAGGTTGTCTACTCTAACAATATTTTTTTAAATAGTAAAAATATAGATTATGTAACTGATAATAGTAGTAAATCAAGATATATTGTAAATCCTTTAAAATTAATTAATCATACAAAAAATGTAATTGCAGAAAAGTTAGATATAGTTTTTGTAGAAAATAAGAATAATGCTACAATAAAAAGAGGTTTATTTAATGCTGTAGGGTCTATTTTAAAGATGTTAACTGGCAATTTTGATGCTTTCGACGATGAAAAATTATAACGTTTACGAAAACACCAACAAAACATTAAGAATCAGATAGAATCGCACTACTCATTTAATGTACAAGTTATAGAGGGATTTAATAAAACATTGTCAATAATAAATGAAAACTGTATCAATTAAAAAATAAAATTTTAGCATTAAAGGACACGTTAAGTGATTTTGTCTAGCTAGAAAAACTAAGAGGTTTTACTATTGAATTACAACTTATGATCCAACGTTGCTGAATGTCAGTCTATTGTTTATTGGTCATAGCCTCAGCTTATTGAGTCTTCAGATGGTATCGCCAGCGGAGACACCCCTTGGCCATTGCAACCCCTATCAATCAGCCACCCCCGGGAGCTTTATTTGGGCATGGAGGTGTTACGCCTGCACAAAACCATTAATTCAGCGAAAAATGACATTACTCCTGTACAAATTCAAAGAATGTATTGTACGCATATGTAAGCAAAAGACCCTTCCCTGTTCACAATTCCCATTACACTTGTGAAGATAGATTCAGATTAATCATATCCGTGAACAGGAAAGGTTCTTCTCAAATTGTAAGTTGTGTTTAACTAATGAAGTTCTTTTAAAAAGACTCGTGATTAGTCAACACATGTTACTTATATATATATACACTGAAATTTAACCGTTAAATACAATTACAATGTAAACAATGTATAAAGACTATACTCGCCTGTAAAGCGCAGATCAGGCAGAAGAATACCTTCCAAATTAAGAAGTATGTGCATTTTAAATAAATTAAAATTTTCTCAGGTTGTGACTTACGACTGGGTTCATTATCGATTTCGAGTCAAAAACTGGAACTGACGAGTTTCCATCGACTAGAATCTTTTATACTAGATGTCTAATATCTAATGAGTCGAGACAAGATATCAATG
>NW_019393271.1:0-1318 GCF_000648675.2 Cimex lectularius
GGTGTTCGAGTGGATCGAAGTCACGATAACTCAAGTAGTTAGAATAGCGGCGTATTTAGCCGAAGGTCGTGGGTTCGAATCCTCCTCGTGACACTGACTTTTCATTTCAACCAATACCTTACATAAAGATGTTTTAGATTTAGCGTAAATTACTTTTTAGAATCGTATTTTTTAATATAAAATAATTGATTATGCAAACCATTCTTTTTACCTTATACAAATCCACTAGACTATGTAATCCTAACGAAAAATTTTTAAAATTCTATTCTTGATTTACAATTTTATAAACCAATTAGATTCAATTCTATGATATTAGGGGTAATAAATCCGTTTATAGAACAAAAAATTAATAAGGTAACATAAATTAAGGTAAAACAAATTTAGATCATTCGGTATGCTATGGGGTGGGGAATAAAATTACTGTATAGGATGGGATGAGGCCACTTGATAAAAATATACCTGACAACATATCTGTGAATATAAATAAATTTTTTTATGAGAGTTATATTTGTTGATAACATTTCAAACGAATTAGCTCTGTTATTTAGAGATAGATTACGAAAATCAGGCATATAGGTGATCTTAAATATAAAAAGAGCCTATACAAAAAATGTTTACTTTAAATTAATGTCAAAAATAACTGAATTGTATAAAAGTAATGAGATATGCAAACTAAATTTTCTTTTATGGCCAAACCAGTTAAATACAAATCGAATATCAGAAAACAAATTGGACCCAAAAAACCAAGATAAGAATAGAACTGCGTTTTCTGACCATGTCCTCAATACAGGTCACAAATTCGACTGGGATGTAAGCTTATTATGTTCGGCCAGTAAAATTTTTGAACGTCTCATACTCAGATTGAAGAAGCACATCATACACGCGCATCATGAAAGAAGAGCAGTTCGGTTTTCGCCCGGTGCTCTCGACAACTGCACAGCTGGCTAGGGTGGTCGACTTTATTGCCGGGGAGTTCAATAAGAAAAAACATATCGGCATGGTTCTTCTCGACATGGAAAAGGCTTTTGACTGTCTGGCAAGATGGCATAGTTTACTGGCTGATAAGGTACAAATTTCCAACATACCTCGTTAAGCTAGTGCACTCATACCTTAGCAATCGGTCTTTCCGAGTCACCCTCAACGAAGCGATTTCTCCCCTTTTGCCCATAGCAACAGGCGTGCCACAGGGATCAATCTTGGGACTATGTCTTTTTACCATCTTCCTAAATGCCATGCCCAAAATCAAATCCTGTCTATAGCGCTTCTATCATCCTCCTGGGGAATAAGCGCCATTACAAACAGACTGAACAAAAAAAAA
>NW_019393271.1:2085-2709 GCF_000648675.2 Cimex lectularius
TTTCTGCGAGAAATCTATCTCAGAATCGTCAAGATAATCAAACCAAAAAAAGCAGTACTAAATAAAGATTTTATTTTTTGTTTTTATTTAAAACTTTGTAAACTAACTAGCGTTTATATGATATTATAATAGCGTTTATATTCTATGAAAAGTATATGATATTAAAGATGTAGAAACGTTAATTGAACTTTCTGCAGGAAAACGATCTCATTCAAGTTATCAAATCCAGTAGATCAAATGATCAAGATAATCAAACAAAAAAATAGCAGTTGTAAACAAAGATTTTAATTTTGGGTTTTATTTTAAACTTTGTAAACTAACTAGCGTGAATTCTACGATATTAAAAATGTAGAAACTTTAATTGAAGTTTCTGCGAGAAATCTATCTCAGAATCGTCAAGATAATCAAACCAAAAAAAGCAGTACTAAATAAAGATTTTATTTTTGTGTTTTTATTTAAAACTTTGTAAACTAACTAGCGTGAATTCTATGATATTAAAGATGTAGAAATTTTAATTGAACTTTCTGCTAGAAATCTATCTCAGAATCGTCAAGATAATCAAACCAAAAAAAGCAGTACTAAATAAAGATTTTATTTTTTGTTTTTATTTAAAACTTTGTAAAC
>NW_019393272.1:0-1048 GCF_000648675.2 Cimex lectularius
TATATGTATATTTTTTTGAAACAACAAATGGATGTCGTATAAGATTTAGGTTATGGTAGAGGTTCAGTCATACTTCAAAACCTGTGAGGCAGCTGTCAAGTCTTGTCTGACTTCTGCTGCAGGTTCTAAATCAACAGACCTCACACTCGTACAAGCACGGAATTAAATTGTGTTATTTAAGGACTATTTCTTAGGAACGTTAACGTAACAATTTTATGAAAGTTCTTTTTTAAAAGTAATTCAAATAAAACTGGAAAAATTAATTACGTAAACTAATTGATCAATCGGAAAAGCAATAAGGCCCGTGGACTTGTAAGTTTTAAACACAGACAAACATCATAATTAGTCAACATGGCAGTAATTACAGAATGAATAATAATGGGACAGGAAAAAACATGGCCTGGTTATAGATCGCAATAAAACGGTACGGTTCATTCGAAAACCATCACAAATGTGGAATCTTATTTTAAAGTAGTCCACATGGACGTAACTAATACAAAACCCATGTAAAGATACTCTAATCCCTAATGAAATCATCACAAATGTATGATGATTACAAACTACACAAACAGTAACGGAATACGTAATAAAAACAGAACGCATGGAAGACGTCATATCATACATAACAAATATGGATGACGAAATAATGGAGTTATTTGAACTTTCTGAATTTCAGTCAAAACGAGAAACCCGGACAGATCCACTAACAGACTTCAGGGCTAATGCCACCACAACAGTTCTTCAAGTTCCGTGGCTGCCCTACATCCTCACAGGAGGATGCAGGTCAGTATAAAAAAATCGACGGGATGGTAGTAAATTCGTCTGAAAATAAAATAACCATTTTGGGGAAAAAAAAGAGTACAATAAATGAGGCTAGACAGCCAAAAGTAAATAAATCGGTTCAAACCAGTAAAAATTTAAAATTAAATGAAACTCGCTCACCATTAATCTGATGGCATATTTAATGTAACGACCTGGGGGCGTACTAATTCAAAATAGAAATGTAAAAAGTATGAAAGTATAAAAAATTAAAGTGCATTGTGGTTTT
>NW_019393272.1:1237-2665 GCF_000648675.2 Cimex lectularius
GTGAGAAACAAACGAATTTGTCCCCGTCTAAATGGAGTAAATGAGCCAGAAAGTACAATCGAGTTGAATAAGTGACGGGGGAAAAGCAAGGGGCGAGTCGGAATAACCACTTCAAACCAAATCAGGCGGTTAATTGAGAATGTTTAACATTTGTTTTTTAAACGCCTAAGACAAGGTTCAAACGTGATGACTATGGCATCTGCAACCCAATCCATGGTTGAGGGTGCTGGTCAGTAAAAAAAATTGACGGGATGGTAATAAATTATTTTGAAAATATTGCGAAAACTTATTCCAATATTTTCAATTTCATGTGAACACTAAATTAGTGAAATTCACAATCAAAAAAAGATGGAAAAATAAGGAGTACTATAAATGAGGCTAGACAGCCAAAAGTAAATAAATCGGTTCAAACCAGTAAAAATTTAAAATTAAATGAAACTCGCTCACCATTAATCTGATGGCATATTTAATGTAACGACCTGGGGGCGTACTAATTCAAAATAGAGATGTAAAAGTATGAAAGTATAAAAAATTAAAGTGCATTGTGGTTTTTGAATGCAACTATTCTCCACTTTCCGGACAAACTCTCTCCATCCAGCTGCATTTCTCAGCCGGAGAAAATGCATCGGGATGTACAACACGACCATGGATGAAATGAAACAATTTTTAATCGAGTTGAACCTATCGATATTCTTTAGGTACCCTGTTTATTCCTGAGAAAATTTGTTTACAATGTGAACATCCTAAACAATTCCACATGTTTGGATTCTCCAAGTTATAAACTAGATACTTTTCATAGATACAAAAGTATTTCCAGGCAAGACTTTAGTTTAATACGTCTACCCAAGAACCTTTTGGTATAGAGACTGGTTTGTGCATAAGACTATTATGAATTATTACTGAGAATGATGCTAGGAGACGTACAACCCCAACTGCGGTCGAAATGAAGCCATATAAAATTTCCTCGTTGGACTAAGACTAAACAGTTTGGTCCTTTGTTTTTATATGCACTCACTCCATCATTCATCATTTCTATTAAACTGTTTGGTTCTAGTACAGAACTAATAGAATGTCTTATAGGACCTATTAGAAGAAGACAACGCTGAATTCTTAACCACTAACAGACTTCAGGGCTAATGCCACCACAGTGCTTCAAGTTCCGTGGCTGCCCCACATCCTCACAGGAGGGTGCTGGTCAGTAAAAAAAATTGACGGGATGGTAATAAATTATTTTGAAAATATTGCGAAAACTTATTCCAATATTTTCAATTTCATGTGAACACTAAATTAGTGAAATTCACAATCAAAAAAAGATGGAAAAATAAGGAGTACTATAAATGAGGCTAGACAGCCAAAAGTAAATAAATCGGTTCAAACCAGTAAAAATTTAAAATTAAATGAAACTCGCTCACCATTAATCTGATGGCA
>NW_019393273.1:0-2730 GCF_000648675.2 Cimex lectularius
AAAACATTAACGACCGGATCGAAGTCACGATAGCTCAAGTGGTAGAGCAGCGGCGTATTTAGCCGAAGGTCGTGGGTTCGAATCCCGCTCTTGACACCGACTTTTTTATCTCAACCAATACCTTTCATAAAGATTAATTAATTGAAAAAATTAATTAAAAGAAACCTTTTTAAGTTCAAATTAACCCCTTTTAACTTCAAATTAGATAACCCGTTTTAATTTCAAATTAACCCTTTTGTAATTGAAAACCTTAAATGGTGGTACGAAACATGAGCATATAAAGTAAAATCCGGTAGATGTCAGAATTAAAAAATAAAATAAAAATTATAGTGCCTTCCATCAATTTAACACTTTTTAATTGCAACTTCACGGGTTAATTTTACGGGAAAAAGCTTGATAATAAATTTACAAATAAATTAATTAAACGACTTGTGTTTAGGTCTTGTGGTTATCTCGCTGAACCACCCTAACCCTATTTTTAGTGAATTTAAACAGATTTATCGTATAGCTTTTTCCGTCAAATTAACACTTTTTCGCATCAATGTAAGCCTCTTTAATTTCAAATTAACCCCTTTTAACACTTCCATTAAAACATTGAAAACCTGAGATGATAAAAAAAATAAGCATGTAAAGTAAAATTCCTTTCTGTTTAGGAATTTTTAAATGTATAAAATATCGCTGATTTCCGTCAATTTTTCGCAACAAAGCAGGCCTTTTGATATTCTATGATCCCAATTGTTTGGTACTTAATTTGTTAAATGCAGGTATTTTACTTTACGCGCTTACATTTATTTCAATTTTCTAGGGTTTTATGTTTTAATAGATAGAGATGGAATTTCAAAAATCTTCCTTAGCGGCTTTCCATATCATTATAGAAATGCATTGTCGAAATTTTACTTTAGATCCAGCGGTTTAGTCTGTGCTTTTTCTGTCAGGCACGGAATTGTTTTATATGTGTAGAAAAAAAGGCTCATTTGAAATTAATAAAAGGTTTATTTTAATGATAAAGACATTTAGTTTGAAATTAAATTAAAAGACTTAAGTTTACAGAATTTTTATGAAGAAGCTGTTATTAAATGAGAGGAAAAGAGGTCGAGGTGTTTTCATTTCCATTTTGTAGGAACAGTTGGCATCTTCTTCTAAGGAAATGTACCGTTTAATTTTATTTAATTTATTCAAGCTTCTAATTCGTTCGATAGCGGATAGTTAGATGATTGACGACGCAAGTCCTGACGCAGGTCGATAAAAGAAAAAGTCCCATTTTCATTCCAACGCCCACTTATCCAGGGAATAGAAATCGCATCCGTTTTGTGAAAATTGTTTTGAATAATGACTCGAGTTTTAATCCGCTCGGCGGAGTATGAATTGCACAGGTGAACGTCCCTTCAGAAGAACAGCTTGCTTTTTACATCCTAGAGGACTTTAAAAGCAACCCGGGCCGATTATTCGTTTCCCCTCGGGATTGCTTTTAAAAATACTTAAAAAATGCTTAAAAACATAAAACAAAAAATAGGACCATCTTTCGCCCTGGACAAGGCGGAAAACTATCCAACCTAATGAAAAAGGGACAAAAGAAAAGAGGGCAAAAAAAAAGGCAAAATAAAAAATAATAATAAAAAAAAATAGGGCCATCTTTCGCCCTGGACAAGGCGGAAAACTATCCAACCTAATGAAAAAGGGACAAAAAAAAATAAAAATAAAAAATAAAGAAAGAAAGAAAAAACAAAAATAGGGCCATCTGTCGCCCTGGACAAGGCGGAAAAGTATCCACCCAATTGAAAAAAAGGGCAAAATAAAAAAGAAAAATAGGGCCATCTTTTGCCCTGGACAAGGCGGAAAACTATCCAACCAAACGAAAAAGGGGCAAAAAAAATAGGACCATCTGTCGCCCTGGACAAGGCGGAAAACAATCCAACGAAAAGAAAAAGGGGCAAAATAAAAAATAATAATTAAAAAAAATAGGGCCATCTTTCGCCCTGGACAAGGGGGAAAACTATCCAACCAAAAGAAAAAGGGGCCAAATAAAAATAATGATAAAAAATAAATTAATTAATTAAAACAAATAAATAAATTTAAAAAAAATCGTCTTTAAAATAAAATTTAAATAAAACGACCCCCCTGACAAATAAAAATAAACATTGTTTAAGTTTGTTCGGTGGAACAATTGGTACTTGTAATTCGAGGTTTACCGCTTTTTTAAATCTAAGATCGAGATCTCAATAGCCCTTGGAGTGTTAATTTTGGACAATTCTTTATAGATGTGTATCGAAGGGCCATCTTTAGCTACACCTTTCAAGAGGACGTGGGAGTCAATAGGAAAAGCAATAACAACTAACCCTTTTGTTGCATTTAAAGGTCAACTATATAATAAAAGCGGAAATCAAGCTAATCACACCATTGGGACATTGCCATTACGTAAATTCTATCTTGTTTCATTTTTAAACCCTGGGCGTGTCTTTTGTTCGATTTCACAAATTTTCGTTCCGCCTTCGCGTCGACCTCCGGAACTTTCAAAGTATCTCCAAATTTTTGTATAGTTTGTAATTTACTTTAAACTTATTCGACAAAGAATTACATCCTCCCGCCATATTGTTACGTAATATATACTTGAAATGACTGCTTGTTAATGGAATGCGGATATAAGCTTCGGAAATGCCATATGTATGTTTTGTAAATTAATTAGAGCGAATTCTGCTACGGTAGGGACAATAAATCCGTTTACAGAACGAA
>NW_019393274.1:0-2622 GCF_000648675.2 Cimex lectularius
AACCCATTCGTCTTCGGACTTTCTTATTTTGTGTTTACATAAAACTTTCCGGTAACCGTTCTCTTCAAAGAGAGTTGCTGCTTCTCGTCGGTATTCATTTTAACAGAATGTGGTTGTCTCTTAATCGTGAAACATTTCGTTTATTGTAAAAAGCTTATTAGATCTAATCGTAAAATTCAGCAAGAATAATTAGGTGATTTTTTTACGAGGGGTCGCAACAGCAGAGGTCATATGAACCCTCAGGGTGCCGGTGTTTTTGAAAAAAAATTCCATTTGTAAGTATGGCCGCTGGATTCGAACTCGGGACCTTCACCTCATAGTGATGAGCGCCATGTCAAAGCCTAAACCGTTGCGGCCACCGATTAGGTGATAAAGGCAAAAAGTATGTAAACTATTAACCTTTACAACAATTCCTTCATTGCGAGACAGGCCAAAAAACGAAAGTTATCGGTTACCTGGATTGATTATAAGTTTATAAGTTATATAACAAAGCATTCGATTCTATGTCACACACTTAGCTGTTCGATGTGCTGAAGCTTTCCAAAATACACCCGAAAATTAGATAGGTCTAACTTCTAAAGACAGACTGGTCTATCGTAACCGATAATGTAAAGCTGGTGGCTGCGATACAGGACTTACAATCAAATGAAGAGGGGGTTTACCAGGAGCTTGCTCAAGTTCTGTCTGGCTCAACTCCGTTCAGCCAGTAACCGAACTGTAATTGTTTCAGATATAAACTAAAAACAAGAGATGAATCGAAACTGGACAGTAACAGCTGTACTTTACTACTGTGGGCAAAATAACGAAGAGCAATTGCAGATCATGGTTCATAGGTATGATTTTTGGTCTTGGTATATGTCTTTTCTTGTACTTCCCAAAAGGGCGGGGAAAAGGATTCCAAACACCTATGGCATCAGGAGAGGAGTTAAGCCTCTGGGTAATACAGGGAATACCTCAAGTTTTGCAGAAAGGATGTGCAGGAAAAAATCTTAGCTACATGTACGAAGAGATAGTGTAAGGACTATGTTCTTCGATTGTATGTCACACACTTAGCTGTTCGATGTGCTGAAGCTTTCCAAAATACACCCGAAAATTAGATAGGTCTAACATCTAAAGACAGACTGGTCTATCGTAACCGATAATGTAAAGATGGTGGCTGCGATACAGGACTTACAATCAAATTAAGATATGCGGATACCAGGAGCTTGCTCAAGTTCTGTCTGGCTCAACTCCGTTCAGCCTGTAACTGACCTGTAATTCTTTCAGATATAAACTAAAAACAAGAGATGTATCGAAACTGGAGAGTAACAGCTGTACTTTACTACTGTAAGTAAAACAACTAAGACCAATTGCAGTTCATGGTTGTTAGGTATGATTTTTGGTCTTGGTAAATGTCTTTTCTTTTACTTCACAAAAGGGCGGGGAAAAGGATTGGCCATAATTAATTAAGGTTTTGGTTGAGATAAAAAAGTCAGTGTCACAAGCGGGATTTGAACCCACGACTTTTGGTTAAATACCGCTGCTGATTTTTGCACTTGGTAAACGTCTTTTCTTGTACATCGCAAAAGGGCGGAGCAAGGGATTCCTAACACCTGTGGCATCAGGAGAGGAGCCTCTGAGTAAAATATACGAGGGCAGTAATACATCAAGTTTTGCAGAAAGGATGTGCAGGAAAAAATCTTAGCTACATGTACGAAGAGATAGTGTAAGGACTATGTTCTTCGATTGTATGTCACACACTTAGCTATTCGAAGTGCTGAAGCTGTACAAAATACACCCGAAAATCAGATAGGTCTAACATCAAAACTAACGTCAGACTCTTCAATTGTAGCCGATACTGTAAAGTTGGCGGCTACAATAATGTAACCAATCAAATTAAGGTACGCAGGGAATTTATCAGGAGCTCGCTTTGGTTCTGACTTGCACTAACTCTGTTCAGCCTGTAACTGTTTCGGACATAAACTAAAAATAAGTGCTGAATCGAAACTGGAGAACAACAGCTGTACTTTACTACCGTGGGCAAAATAACGAAGACCAATTGCGGATCATGGTTGTTAGGTATGATTTTTGGTCTTGGTAAATGTCTTTTCTTATACTTCACAAAAGGGCGGGGAAAAGGATAGGCCATCAATTAATTAAGGATTTGGTTGAGATAAAAAAGTCAGAGTCACAAATTCAAAAAGTGGGGTTGAGATGGGCTGACACTAGTCCGTGTGGATCGAAGTCACGATAGCTCAGGTGGTAGAGCAGCGGCATAATTAGCCAAAGGTCGTGGGTTCAAATCCAGCTCGTGCCATTGACTTTTTTATCTCAACCAAAACCTTAATTAATTGAAAAGAATTTATTTGGTCAAGCGGACCACGAAACCTAATAAAATGTTTTCTACATTTTTACATACCGAGAGTATTAAATCATTTATGTATAAATTAAAAAAAAAAAATCTAAATCCACTCGGACGATCCCATTGAAAATACGACAAAAAGAGGGAAAATTCGTAAGGTTGTAGTTTGAGATGAAGATTTGGTGTCCCAATGGATCGAAGTCACGATAGCTCAAGCCGTATTGAGCCGAGGTCGTGGGTTCGAATCCCCCTCGTGACACCAACTTTTTCATCTCAACCAA
>NW_019393275.1:0-2600 GCF_000648675.2 Cimex lectularius
TCTGTAGATTTTCTTTATAAATATTTTAGATAGTTCTAGTCATTCCCTAGGCTACTTTATGACCGAATAAGTCGATAATAAAAATGAACAATCTTCCAAGGACCAAGGATGCTATAAATCTTTGGCTATCACAAGAACAGGTCCCCGCGGGATAAGTTACAGAGATTTCGATTCGAAGAGTCCGCGGTTCATTATTGAAAACTTCCAATATAAGCTTGTCAGGCGATGAAAATAAAATTTAGTTATTAAAAAAAAAAAAACTTGTCAAATTTGATAATAATAGCATAATGGGAGGCTAACCACCGGCCCAACATCTAATGCAGGCCGCCGCAGAAAGGAACCGCTCGCCTAATTTAATTTGCATTCCACAGACGCCGGAGTAGGACATAGATATAGGTAATTTTGTGCATTAGAAAATCTCGTTTAAAACGGAATGTCTTCCCTGTTGAAAAACAAGTCTAGCGGCTTTGGAAGATTACAAGAAGCGAGTCAGGCAATATTTTATCACTCCAATGATAACTTTTCCACCGAAGTCGGCAGAAACGAAAGGAGAAAACATTCTAGTCGCCGTACTATTTCTAAGATCAATTTTTAACCTTAAAAATCTTCATAATATTTAATAGAGTCTGAAGCGACGAAAGATAACGTACCTTTCAATAATTGGATAATAGTACTTAAAGGGCGACATTTTGACAATGGACTAAATAAATTTTTGGTTCTTGTAAAAAACAATAATAATAAAAAATAGACAAGATATAAAATAATACGTCTAATTATTTTACTGACATCACCGTGACGTATCAAAGCGATAAAAGATACAAAATAAAATAAAATGGTAATAGCGATAAGATAAGAACTCATTCAGGTAAAAATAAAAATCACCCGAGTTTCTTTTTAGAAGGTACTAATTTTTGAACGATAAACAACTTAAAATAGGCTTAATTTAATAATATCTACATATATTTATTACGTAGATACTAGTTACCAAAGCACCAAAGCTTCATTATGATTTGCTCAATAATATATTTTTATTAATATATACATACATACATACATACATATATATATATTTTTTTTTTCATTGGATAATATATCTAGTAAAAAGCTACTTTGTTGACTTAACCGTCACCGTTATTAAGAATAGCGTTCCGTTAAATCTGCGCATGCGCACTTCAATGATTTAGGCGTTACCGTTCTCGCTAATGTACTCAATGTACAGTTCGCGACTCCTGAACAGATAGACGAAGGATTAAACATGCAGAAAACCTCTATGCAACATAGTATTTGCGACTCATCAAATCCAACCCAACATAGACCTACAATCTTCTACAATATAATTTGATTAAAATTAAACCACGAGATAATTATTCGAATTGTAAATCTAAGCACGTTTTCATCGTCATGTCTCCATCAATACAAGATTAATGTCTAAAGTATACAAAATCTAATTAAAAAAAAAAAGATCAAAGTTACAAATAGTTTTCAGTTCAAAGAATACCTACAGACTGTAAAGCTCATCTGCTCCATTGGTGCTGTTCGCAAAAAGAATCCTGGTCGAACGTACTCGTTTCACTGGCTCAACATTTAAAATGAAACAGTTTTACCGATCCCTACTATTTTTTTATAGTAGACAATTTTGGTAAGATCTGATATTTATTACAAAATATCGGCTTTGTTAAATTCATTAGATTTCGTGGTCCGATCAACCACTTCTTTCAATTAATTAATCTTTATGTAAGGTATTAGTTGAGATAAAAAAGAAAAAATGAATGAATTTTGAAAAATGGCAAAAAGGAATGAAAATTCGAAAGGTGGGTTTAGATGGTAAGTTGGTGTCCGAGTGGATCGAAGTCACGATAGCTCTAGTGGTCCAGCGGCGACGTATTTAGCCGAAGGTCCTGTGTTCTAATCCCGCTCGTGACACTGACTTTTTTATCTCAGCCAATACCTTACATAAAGATTATACTATTGATTTTATCTTTAAGCTGTTTTTCAAAAGTATTCGCAGTGTAAAAATTGATCAATTATTGCTTTTGGTCTTAGATCTATAAACTGATCTATTTTTGCTGGTCTTAGATTTTCATCGTAGCGAACCGCCAGAGTTTGTAAGACCACGTTGCTGGCTTTAAAAATATACTTTTTATATTAGACCTTACATTCTATATATATTTATATTATTTTATTCTAATATTTCACTTATACATAGGTTCATATATGTTTAAAAAAAGTATGAAAGTAAAGTTATCATTAACAAATATACAATATATATTTCTTAAAATATACACTCGATGCATTTGATAGTATTTGATATAACATAACCGACAGTGAACCCCCCTCCTCTTTGTTTTATATTTTCTTACAACTTACTACATACTAATCTATATATGTTTACTTATCATAATTTAACATATTAATTATTACTTACCATTAATTACTATAGACTGTACATAGTATAATGGATATAAGAATTTCATTTTTATCTAATATATTAATTTGAAAAGTAAGTCTCTTTCTTTCTTAGTCCTGTTGTTTACGTTTTGCTGTTTTTCTCCTCAATTAGAAGACAACATCCACATATTGAATGTATGTTTACAATAGCT
>NW_019393276.1:0-1978 GCF_000648675.2 Cimex lectularius
GAGATATGTATAGTGTGGTACTAGTCTGGTATCAGATAGTCTGGTATTAGGAAATAAAATGCCTTGCTAGCCTGGTAAAGGAGGGGCTAGATCTATTTCTAGAACTAGTTATACCATAGGCTCTGCGGCTGGACAGTATAGTGTGCGGGTATCGCTGGTGTTAACCTGGCGCTCCAGGATAGTCTTCTCTAGAGACTATCAAGGCTGGATCCTCTCATTATCTGATGGTAGCAGAGGCTGGAGTAGAGGAAAGATAGCTATAGGCAAATAGCTTAATATAGAGCTTTATTACTAGTGTCCAGGCTCATCAACAGCGAATAACCAAGTAATACCTTTGCCAGGCCGCCGGCGGTACAGCAGCGGGATACCGGTGTTCAGCAGGCGACTTACCTGGTTAGCCCGGGGTGGGTGAGGCCTGCCCTGCTGGTCTATACAAAGCTGATTATATATCTCAGATCCTTGCCTGGGTGGGAGGGAGGACTACTGGAAACCGGGTTGACCATGGTATTGGGTCCGGTGATCTACATGCGGTGTACCGGCGAGCAGAAGAAGAGTCTGTACGCAATAGAGGATGAGTGGAAAAGGATCAGATGGCTATTCATTAAGAACTAAGACTGCCTGATGCTATAAACAGGTGACAAACTAATTGCTATATCTAATACAGGGTACATGCTTGCTAGAAAACAGGAAAGGGAAACAGCATCTACCAGAAGACTAAACAACAAAGGGGGAAAGAGGATTGAAGAAAATCAAGATAGCGCCAGCGGGCCCCTTGCTACAGGAATGGGTTCAGGCCATAGTCATCCATCGGCTAGTTGTTAAACATGTCATTGAACTTGTTATGTGCCGGGAATCTGGGATTCGGCGCAGCTGGGACCCTGTCGGGCTCGTCATCTTTCTCGGTACTATCCATAACAGGCCATAGAATCATAGCCGAAGGAGGCAGGCGCTGTCCAATCCGCCAGGCTGTCCGGATATCGTTGCGGAGCTCGAATGTGTGATGCAGGAGTGATCGCATGGTCCGCTGGATCTCTGGCTCCGCGTTTGCCTTGCGGAGGAAGGCCTTGACACGCTTGGTCCATTTCTTTATCGCGTCGACAAGATCAATATCATCATCGTTGGCAGGGTCCCGAATCGCGAGAATGTCGGCTTCATAGGGGCTGGGGATTATGTCACAATGTTTATGCAGCTTGGTACAGCGCATACATTTCAACCCAGGGCGGGGGCGTCGGTATATCTGCGGCCCGACCGGCTCGCCATCCCCGCTAGCGACCCAGCTGAACTTCGCGCACCGTAAGCATGGGACTTTGTAAATAATACCCTCGGCGTCATCATCCTCCTGGATTGCAGGTCAGCGCCGGTGTCCAGCGGGCGGGGTGGTAGGATAGTAGGGTTGAAAGGGACTTATATTATTCACAGTCTCGCGCTGACTGCTCTTGGTGCTCTGGCGTTTCTTCCCTTTTGCAGGGCCGGCGGGGGGCAATACAGGCTGTTTAGTGCCAGGCAGGGACTTCTCACCTACCTTGCGACGGGCTGGTGGACGTGGTGGGGACGGCTTATCATCATCAGCAGGCAACCCTTCGCCGGTCTGGCGGGCTGATGGTGTATCGGTGGTGTCCATGCCAGGAGTCTCCGTACCAGTCTGCAGATTCTCATCCACAGGCTGCTCCGCGACTTCAGTCCCCTGGGCCTGCTGGCGTTGTTTTTTCTCACGTTCAAGCCGCTTCCTTCGCTTGCGCGGACTTTCGCTAGGGCCGGCCTCCGGGCTACCGGGCGGGGGGAGATTGGTCAAGGGACTCATGACTACTCCAGGACAACACCGCAGATTAGTATAGATAATACTGGCTCAGCGCAGAGCTGGTGGGAGAGAGGTTTCGCAGGCTTACCGGTATTCAGGAAATGGTAGGAGCTAAATAAGGTCGGTGGTAGTTTCACAGGTGGGCGTGGTACTGTATGATTGATACTGATGCTGGTGGAG
>NW_019393276.1:2210-2594 GCF_000648675.2 Cimex lectularius
CGGGGGAGGATGGCGGGGAAATTGGTGAGGAAATATAGGAGGAAATCTTAGTCCTTAGCATCAGAACAGCTTCTCTCGCTCCTGTTACAAACTAGCGGGTTACCAGTGTGGGACAGGCAGACAGGCTGCTAGCTACTGGTAGCTGCATGGCCAGTACTGTGTTGTCTAACTACCTGGTGGCCACCCCGAAGTTAAGTCTGGCCATATAGCTGTATATATATATATATTCACGCATATAGATATTATATACTACCAGGTCGTGGCCGGACCGGCCAGGAGGCGAGTGCATGGCTAGCCGCTAGCTCCAAGCGCTATCTGCTATATTACCCAGTCTAAGCTATCTGTAAGCTGGAGATCTTCTAGAACAGTAAGTTTTCTATACTT
>NW_019393277.1:0-2812 GCF_000648675.2 Cimex lectularius
CAAGTGGTTACCAATACCTTACATAAAGATTAATTAATTGAAAAAAGTTATTTGGTCAATCGGATCACGAAATACAATGCATTGTTAATTTTGAAATACCTTGTTGAGGTCTTTAGGATGATGAAATAAAATAATGTTTATGTTACGAAAATCCGGTATTCCGTCATCATTCTGAAAGACCAAATCAGGGGGGCATACCAGGATGACATGACCGAAATCGACCAATATTCATTATTTACATGTGGTGTTTATGCGTTAGTTAATGATTATTTGGAGATCGTGAGATGCGGTCTGGTGTGACGTAGGTTTTAGAAAAACATTTTCTTTATCGTGCCAACGTTTCGATCTTTATTGAGATCATCTTCAGGGCTTGGGATTTATAAACATTGTACCTTGTATAATTTAAACAATGTTTATAAACCCCTGGCTCTGAAGATGATCTTAATAAACGTTAAGAGATCGAAACATTGGCACGATAAAGAAAGTGTTTTTGTAAGCCTACGTCACATAAAAAAATGTTTTTACGTCACATCAGTCCGCATCTCACGATCTCCAGATAATGCATTATTTTTTACTTTAAGTGTTTTGTTCAGATCTGCGAGGTGATTAAATAACACAAACATTAACTTCAAAACAAGCCGAAATGCCGAAACGCGTCTGACGTACATCATCAAATGGTTACAGATAGGGCGGATTAACATGACCGAAAACGAACAAACTGTATGACAACAGAGATTTCTTGGTAAGGATTTCCAGTTAGGGTTAGATGGGAAAATTATGATTGAAAAATATCGAATTAATCACGCATAATTTATTTAATTTTTATGATTGAGATTTTTATGACAGAAGTGAACTGAAGGACATCAACTTTGTGCGGATCATAATAAAGCAACATGGGGTGGGGGCGCATGGCGTACTAATTTTCTATTCTCACGTCGATAATTGCAACCTTATTATCTTTTTATGTATCTTTTTTATGAAACTTTTAAAATGAAACTTCCATACTCTCGGAAGCTGGTTTAGTTGTAAGAGGGAGAGTGTGTTCCCGAACGCAAGCGCTCCTCCCACACCACACCGACTCCGACATTCCATTATAATTTCATGGTTTCCTTTTGTTTTTTATTTTTTGTAAATGATTGTTCTACACCCAGATCTGTTGTTTACAAGGATCCGGATTTCGATCGCTAAACGCGCATCATCAGGTTGAGGAATCTACAAACACATATCTTGGAGAGAGGCAGTGACAAAGTGAGAAAGGGAAATTCACAAAGACAAACTGCACAGATTTATTGGGGGATAAACAGTCTGAGAAAGAGTAAAGTAAAAACAAAAAGTAAAGTAGGAGTGAGGGAGACAAACAGATAGAAAGAACGGGAATGAGAAAGAGATAGGGGAAGACAATGACCGAGAGAGGTAGTGAATGAGAATGAAAGAGGGAGAGAGACAGGATAGTGAGGAAGAGAGAAAAAGACGGGACAGAGAGAAAAAAAATGAGACCCGAGGAAGTTTAAAAAAATACTAAAATTGAGAGAAAAAGGGAGAGAGAGAGAGAGAGAGAGAGAGAGAGAGAGAGAGAGAGAGAGAGAGAGAGAGGGAAAAAATCAGAGCCGAAAAAGCTACAAAAATACAGAAATAGAAAATATGAGAGTGTGAGAGAGAGACAGACAGGAGAGTGAAGAAGAGAGAAAAAGTCGGCAAAGAGAGAAATGAGAGCCGTGGAAATTACAAAAAATACTAAAATTGAGAGAGATTGTTTGGCCAACTCATCTGCTTTTTCATTTACTTGATTATCTACATGGGTGGACTATCACCCACAGTAGAGCAATTTTCCAGCCCGAATTTCTTCTTAGATTTCTTTAGTGGCTTCTTATTCTTTGGGCAGTTGTAATATTTGCATTGTGGTTGTTTGGAAACCGAACTATCAGTGCAAACTGTTGCTGATCTAGAACCCTCTTTGTGGCGGTCCAGGAACCACTCGAGAGCCATCTCTATTGCTTGCAGCTCAGCCTGGTCGTTAGAGTAAGATCGAGCTAGTTTTTTCCGTCTAATTACTTCTTTTTGGCGTATATTATTGTCGCACTGCCCACTTCTGAATATACTCATAGGTGGGATTAGAAATTTCTTTACCGGGGGCATACCGCGACAAAATAGAATATGTCTTCCTTTACCCGGTAATTGCATCACTCACACTCCTGTTGGCTGAGGAGATCATACGGCTTATGCCGAAGGTTCAGCAATTTCCCCCTCAGTTTTAGAATCCAGCGTATGTCTGTAAGGTTCTTGTTTGGATTTTGGACCCCAACCAAGCTGGCACATACGATATCGACGGGAAGCCTGCACTCTCTCTATGATGGAGTTGAAGGGAAAGAGCCTTACTCCCGGGTGGGAAAAAGGACAAACCTACTCCCTCTCCGCCAGTCTCCCCCCAGTCAGCAGCCCAAGATATCCCCAGCCTGACGACCTCTTCAGCCACTATACGGGGAAATCTGGAGTGGTCCATTCGGAGCACCTTAACCAAACGACCATTCGGAGTCAACGTGAACAGAAAGATAGGGTGAAGGCCAGTTTCAATGTGCAGCATGTAAATTGGGGTGTAGTTTGCAAGACTGAACAGTTTTCGTATGAAAAACCACAACACTCTCTCCACCTCCACGAATTCCTCTGATCCCCATACTTGTGCAGCATAACACAGAATTGAGCGTGAGACCGCGTTAAAGATGTGCAGCTTAGCCTTTAGCGGGATCTGGATCGCCAAACAACAATTTTAACATTGCCATATCCATTTTCAATAAAATTAAATTTATATATCAAA